>NC_056735.1:1442909068-1443014068 GCF_019279795.1 Protopterus annectens | reverse complement strand
GTGTCGAGTTGCCAGCTAGGCGACAACACTCACTGCTGCACCACAGTGGCCACTCACTGTTTGTCGACATATATGTATTGATATTAGCTATGCCAATATAGAAAACATTTGATGGTTGCTAGTATACATACTTGTTCTTAAATCTTTTCTGGCTAGATAATATTAAGTATATTCTCTTTTATCATAATGTTGAAAACCTTTTTGCCAACGTACCTCTTTAAATTCCCTGAATCAATTGTGATTCAAGCAGGTGGATGGGGAAATGCAACTTCTTCATGTTAAATTTAATTGAGTAAATGTTAGTTGTGGAAAATGGGATATATAAATATATATATATATATATATCTATATCTATATATGTATTTATTTTTGGTCTTCCACAGATAGTTGAAGGGAAGGTCCTGAAATTGCAGCCTAAGAAACTAAATGTGAAATTTTTTTGAGAATTTTTACTGCAGCTACCAGTAGTTCAAATGTTGATTGGAAGTTACTAGGCTAATGACCCTAGAGCCCTTACAAACCTAGCCATGTTAATCCTAACTTGCCCAGTCTGTTCTTATTAAGTGAACAGAGTTTGCAGATATAGTCTATGGCCAACATCAATTCCCCCTGTCCATGAGGGACATGGGTGCCACCACAGGGATGAATTTGTGGCCTCCCATCCATTTGTCAAGATTGCACTTTTATAGGGTCAGTGAGGAGCTCTGCTTCATGTGAATTGGAAGTTTGTTCCAGGGGAGCAGCAGTGTTTGGGAGACACATCTGTCTCTCCAGCATGTCCTGTTAATGTCACAGGCTAGGCTAAGATTCCTAGAGTGAGTGACTCTTGTGCTATTACATTTGTGTATGTGAAGTATATCCATCAGGCAGGGTTGGAGACTGCTCTGTTGGCCAGGCACAAGTCTCTTCTGAGCAGCCTATACAATACAGAAGTAACACATTTCATGACAGGGCTTTTAGTCTATTCAAGTACATCATGGTTTGGAGGCCCTGTATTTTCTTTGTGAAGAACTTCTGTGGTCTAGCCAGCTCCTGCAGGTGTCTGTTGAGGTACATGCAAAAGGAAGCATTGTATTCTATTAGTGGTCTGATGAAGATTGAGAGCAGTAGGGCTATAACATCCTTAGACCTGTATGCGATGCCCTTACTTATGAGGTGCACAAAATAGAATGCTTTCCTTATCACAGAGGAAACTTGGTGGTCAAAGTTCAGATTGCAGTCTATCTGTGATCATAGGTCTCACACCACTGGGTTTGAGCTTAGGGGGTTTTTTTAATACTGTAGTTAGCGGGGAATTTACTTTGCCAGAGAGAATAATAATGCACTTTTTGTATTTATTTTTAGACCACTACTTAGGCACCAGTCATTTGTTTGTGTTAGCCCTTCCTGTTGTATGTTAACAACATTTTGCAATAGATTCTGAACAGTAAAGGACTCAGCACAGAACCTTGTGGTACGCCACTAGTGATGAGTCTACTGGTAGAGGTGGAGTCACTAACTTTGACAGTATGTGTTCTGTCTGTGAGCAAATTGTTTACCCATCTAGTGATGTAAGGGTTAATCCCTAATTAATTGAAAGTTTTCAATGATACCAGAGTGGGGATTGTGTCAAAAGCATTGGTCATGTCAAGCTAGGTGGTAAGTTTTACCTTCATCCAGGGCTTTGGTGACTTTCTCAAAGAAGTACACCCAGTTTAATAAGCATAATCTACCCTTAACAAAGCCAAATTGCATTGGGTCTAGAGTTTGAAGGTCACCTATGTCTGTGCTGATAAGGTCTGTGATGATTCTTTCCATGGCCTTGCAGATGAGACTGGTTAGACTTATGGGTTTATAGTTCCCAGGGTCTATTGATGGCCTTAAAATCTACTGCCTCTCTACTGTAACCTCTTGTGATAGTCCCAGCAGCATATGTGAGCTTATTTATTTATCTGTAACAAAATGTGCATGCTTCAGATTTTCAGTAGCACTATATTACAGCTGCTACTTGCACAAGTCATCAGCCACAGATTTCCTGAAGCCAGTCTTGACAAATCTCACAGTCTAAAATGTTGTTTTAAGGAGAATAACCATATCTTCCTTGAGACTATCAGAACAAACTACCTGTTATTTTCTCCAAGTTGTGAGAATCTTAAACAAAGGATTGCAGGGACAGTGCACAACATTAGGGCACGGAGGTTCACTCTATTCCTCTCAGGATATTTGTTTTATTTTTGATTTCTGCAGGACTGCTTTCCATTGAAGAAACACCATTTTTGATTGACTGACTATATTAACCATGACTTAGCTGAAAGCACCATCAACAGATTGCTGTAAAATCCTTGCAATGTTTTTTTTCACAGCGTTCCATTTTTGCCAGTTTTGTCTAGTGATAGTAATAATGTCATTATTATTTGTATATCTTAAAAAGTAACAATTATAGGAAAAAATGACAAAGGAAAATCGTAAATATCTTGTTGAAGAAAGAATTAGGCCACTTGCTTTAATGGCAACCTTGGTCTAACTGTAAATCTTGATGCTGAAGGGTCATTTTAGGGTAGAAATTGAACAACTGCTGGTTATCTTTCATCCCTCAGAAGTAGAGTATACTGACCCTTTGCATTGTTTGCAAGCTGTCTGAGACACCTCAGCAGACCAACATAATGGAAGACATACTAACAAACATTCACAATATTTCTGCATGCTTCAACCAGCACATCATGAATTATGGTGACACTTCCTGTGTGTGTGTGTATGTGTGTGTGTGTGTGTGTGTGTGTGTGTGTGTGTGTGTGTGTGTGTGTGTGTGTGTGTGTGTGTGTGTGTGTATAGACGACCTCTTCCTAAAAAAAGAAAATGCTCTCTGTATGCATGTTAATGAAAGCACTTTCTGAATGAAAAATATTAATAATCCATGCAGACTTCATTAAGTGTTTTAAAAGTACCTTTTAGCATCAACATTTCCAGTCTGTATAGTATTTGTAAATATTTCACATTTAATTGCTGTAATGCTTTTTAAGGTTGTCTATGTACAGATATGACACTGCTATTTTCAGCATGTAACATACATCGCATTTTCTAAGTACAAAAAAGGTGGCCTCAACTGTGCAATGATAACTTTAATTAAGGAAACCTTCAATAATTTGAAAGCTGCCTTTCGTTAACCAAAGAAGTATTTTTAAAGCAATTTCCTAAAGTATAAATAATATTAGCAATTAAGGTCTCAGGTTACAGTGCTTGTAAAATAATTAATGTTTTTATTCAACAAAATGCTTTTAAATTATGCTAAAGCAATTTCTGAAAGTGTAGTTTATAAAGCAGTGCTTTTGTACATTTTCTGAAATTAAGGGTCTTGAATGACATGGTCAAAACATAACTACCCACTACTATATGTCAGCAAATTGTATATTCTTATAGGAACTATGATTGTAATATGCCAAACTGATTAAAATTAGTGCACTACAAATGCACCGTTTGGGTTATATATACCTTTGTTTTGTTAAATATAAAGAAAGATACAACAGCAAATGACATATTGTTACTTAAGCTATCTACCAGAGTAAAAGATGATTGAATTATGCTCTTTCAGCAGCCATTAATCAACAAGACTAATTTGTTTGCAAATGTTCCATTTTTAACCAAGGACTGTTTGTTTAAGGACTGACATCAATCAATCAGATCTTTTTTGTGGTAGTAACTGTAGTTTACCACCACTAAATAGATTAAGCTTAGATAGTGGCATAACTTTGTAGGATGGTTACGTTTATGAGATGTGCAAAATAGAGCTTAAAGAAGGCCTCTGATACTATTCTTTTGATACCAGTCCACACTCAGGAATCATAGAAAAACTCACTAAGCTAGGCATCAACCCCTATATCATTAGGTGGGTTGCAAACTGGCTCACAGACAGAACCCACAGTGTGAAAGTAGCTGACTCCAAGTCAGACTGCTGACCAGTCACGAGTGGAGTCCCACAGGAATTGGTCCTGGGTCCTCTCCAGTTTGGTATCTACTTCTCAGAAGTCCAGTCCAACATGAAGGGACTCTTGCTGACAAAGTTCGCAGACGATTGCAAGTTGGGAGCCATTATTAACCCCCCAAGTGATGTTGACATCCTACAGAAAGGCCCCATTGAGACCAACGACTGGTGTCATAACCATGGCCTTAAGCTCAATGCCAAAAATGTGTCATCATTCCCTTGAGAAAAACCCAGTTCCCATGAATGACCACATCGATGGTAGTCCACTGAACACAGAAGGTGTTATAAGAGATCTGGGAACACAGGTTGTCAGCAACCTCTCTTTTGACTACCATATTGCCACTGTGGTGAGAAAGTCCTTCTATGTGGCACATTTCATTACTAAGGGTTTTGCAGCCAGGAAGAAAGGGGTCATTGTCTCCCTCTACTCTTTCCTCATTAGGCCAGTCATTGAGTACAATGCCCCATTTGGCATGTACCTCACTAGACACCTAAAACAGCTGGAGAGGCCACAAAAGAACCTCACAGAGAGGATCCTAGGCCTTAAACACTTGTCCTATATGGACAGACTCAAAAAAGTCCAACTATTCTCTGTCTCGTATCACCTACTTAGAGGCGATTTCTGCTTGACTTACAAAGCTATGTCTGACCCAGCTCTGTTAGAAATGCTACATCTAAAGAAATCCCAATCCCTCCACACCACACACTCCAGAGACCTCAACCTCATTACCCCAATCAACAGATCATGCTGGAGGGACAGGTTCATAACCCAGAGACTGCTCATGCTGTGGAATAGACTTCCCATACATGTCAAACAGAGCACCTCATTGGCCCTCTTCAAGAGAAATCTTGACGAGTGGATGGGAAATAGAAAATTCACCCCGGGGATCACTGCAGTGGCTCTTCTCAACAGAGGCATTGGGAACTAAGGTTGGGTGGCATGATGCCAGGATAATCCTATGGGCTAGGCATGTAAAAGCTCTAGGGCCATTAGCCTAGTACACACCTATGAACCTATGAACTTTAGTATGCATGTATTGTTCCCACACATTCCATTTATTTCTGTGTAATTTACTCTTTCCCTTTTCTAAAAATTCCTCTTCCAATTCTTTTATCTCTCTTACAGTATTCAGTACTTCTAATATAGTTGGTTTAGATTTCGATTTCCATTTTCTAGTAATTGCTTTTTTTTTGCCAGGCAACAGAATTAAACTTAATAAAGCCTTGTGCAAATTTGCCAAAAAAGTAGCATATATAATATTAGACTATATATGCAGCAGTGTAAGTGAATGTGGAAAGTGATTTTCATACCAATACTTGCAAATTATGCTGATTTATTTCCAACTCTTTCCTCTCTGGAACACAGGTGCACCATCCTCATCAAAGCCAGAAGGCTCCAAGTCGCTCCCAGTGGCTTACAAAGTTGAGTTACTTCTAGAGTCTCTTCTTTTCAAACTTCTCCACTCTTGCACTCAAACTCTGGCAATCCATTCTCCCTCACCAAAAATAAATCCCTTTTCCACACTTTGTGAGCACAACTCAAAAGATACCTCCATCAAAATCTATCTGCAAGTGCTTTTCCACCAGCTACATCATCAAACCCCTCCCTCACCTGCATCACTTCTACTTCTACCATCTGCTCTCACCTACTGCTTTCCTTCCATAATTACTACTGAAACAAATCCACATTTTTTCATCTGTTAATATTATTTTCATCTGTTAATTTTATTTTCCTCTGTTAATATTATTTTCATCTGTTAATATTATTTTCCTCTGCTAATTTTATTTTCCTCTGTTAATATTATTTTCATCTGTTATTATTTTCCTCTGTTAATTTTATTTTCCTCTGTTAATATTATTTTCCTCTGTTAATATTATTTTCATCTGTTAATATTATTTTCCTCTGTTAATATTATTTTCATCTGTTAATTTTATTTTCATCTGTTAATATTATTTTCATCTGTTAATATTATTTTCCTCTGTTAATTTTATTTTCCTCTGTTAATATTATTTTCATCTGTTAATATTATTTTCCTCTGTTAATATTATTTTCATCTGTTAATATTATTTTCCTTGGTTAATTTTATTTTCCTCTGTTAATATTATTTTCATCTGTTAATATTATTTTCATCTGTTAATTTTATTTTCATCTGTTAATATTATTTTCATCTGTTAATTTTATTTTCCTCTGTTAATATTATTTCCATCTGTTAATATTATTTTCATCTGTTAATTTTATTTTCCTCTGTTAATATTATTTTCATCTGTTAATATTATTTTCATCTGTTAATTTTATTTTCATCTGTTAATATTATTTTCATCTGTTAATTTTATTTTCATCTGTTAATATTATTTTCATCTGTTAATATTATTTTCCTCTGTTAATTTTATTTTCCTCTGTTAATATTATTTTCATCTGTTAATTTTATTTTCCTCTGTTAATATTATTTTCATCTGTTAATATTATTTTCATCTGTTAATTTTATTTTCCTCTGTTAATATTATTTTCATCTGTTAATATTATTTTCATCTGTTAATTTTATTTTCCTCTGTTAATATTATTTTCATCTGTTAATTTTATTTTCATCCGTTAATATTATTTTCATCTGTTAATTTTATTTTCCTCTGTTAATATTATTTTCATCTGTTAATTTTATTTTCATCTGTTAATATTATTTTCATCTGTTAATTTTATTTTCATCTGTTAATATTATTTTCATCTGTTAATATTATTTTCATCTGTTAATTTTATTTTCATCTGTTAATATTATTTTCCTCTGTTAATACTTTTTTCATCTGTTAATATTATTTTCATCTCAGTATTATTTTCCTCATTGTTTCAATTGTTGGCTGGACCTTGTGCCATCTGTAAATACTCTGTGTTCTTGAATCAGTTCTGTTTTACTGTGTGTGAATTTCTTCACTTGGGCCATGCATGCAAATGGTCTGTTGTGATCGGTGCACTACCTCAAAAACAATAAAATAGAATAAATAAAATGTCCCAGTGTGGTAACAGTTCTGAGTGTGTTACAGCTTTCTAAGCCATGCAATACATGGAACTGGTAAAGCTTCATTCACTACAAAGAATTATGGTCTGTTTCACTGGTCACCCAGGATGTTATGTATTCTTCACACTGATGTCAAGAATCATTTTACAAATTTCATGACATCCAGTACGGAACACACAACATCCTGATTATGGTCAGACATGCAGTCTTAATCCTCTATGTGCTTCACAGTCCCATTAAAAAAAAAAGACAGGGACTTGTATGCCTTGCAGCTTCTAGTTAAACAATTTTGTTTTCTCTTATCTGAAGTAAACACATACAGTGCCAGTACAGATTTACAGAATGAACTAATTCTGTGTAATTCTGTTTGAACTATTCACTCTTTGCTTTGAAATCTTTTTCTATATTTTAACAGTTTGCCTTAGAAAATGATGGAAATGTCTAGCAATAAAACTATGTGCTATTTCAGAACAATATTATTAATGCTATTTAATTAAAAAGTGATACTGTATTCATAGCCGGCCTTAGCCAACTAGGCGGCCGCCTAGGGTGCCGGGTCTAGCAGGGGCACTTTTCCAGCATTTATTTGGTGTAGGCAGAACAGGGTGGGGGTACCAGGTGGTGTGGTGGGGGGCACCGTGGAGCCCTTTTGCCTAGGGCACCAGTTGACCTAAGGCCGCTCCTGACTATATTTAAAATATTACACAAAATCCAACTTATGAATCTAGATATATGAGTTTGTTGATTTTGTTAACTGCTATAACTAGTCCATAGACATGGCATGTGTTGGTTTTAAGTGAGGTATGTACTGCTGTGAGTATTAGAAGTGTGCAGTTAATGCAGTATGTAGATAATGTTTCTTATTATGTACAAGCATTAGTCCCAGTTTTATTGTAGCAAAGCCAGTGTATACTTTATTCCCCCGAATCATCATTTGTTGACTTATCCTTGTTTTGTTCTTTACTTGTTTTTAATTCAAAGCAAGTATCTGTTAGATTACATTTATTTCTGTATTTGCTGAATTTGTTAACTGGATAAAACCTGCTGAGCAGAGCACCTTTTAAAAGGACAATTCATGAAGCTTTGAGGTGCACAGATAAATAATAAAAAAATATAAAGGCTGTCTTGCAGTTGCTGCAGAGGGTTAAGGCTGTGAGGTGTCATTCCTATGCTACAGAGTTTGATTCTCTCAGTCTTCCTTTGCCTATTGTGTGACTTTGATCAAGTTACTTAAAAGGATATTCCTCCTGGATCATCCCTAAAATGTGACTGTGCCCAGTGCATCTACCTGGTTAACAAGTAATTATTATTAAGTAGTATTCATGACTCAAAGTTTATGTGAATATACATTTACTTTAGGTCTATTCATGTGAATACACATTTACTGTAAGTATATGCAACGCTAACATTTTGTCTCATATATACATACATACATACATACATACGTAGCATAGTATATATAACTGACACTGACTCAGTAGAAGCAAAAGTGAGATGGCAAACTGTCTGGTATTGTTAAGGGTTGAATGTGTTACTTAAATGCTATTGGTCACAGTCTGTTTGTGAATGTCTTTTTTTGCAATATTTTGTCCTCCCCATGAATATTGACTTCAGGTCAGCAGGCACTCTCCACTTTTTGCTCATCATGTTCCCCTTTTATGGAAGCTTAGAAGTGGAGCCCTCAATTATTATCATGTAATTTGTAAAGATCTTTTTTACTTACCATTTTACTGTAACTCAGTGGAAGTATATTTGTGCCTGTAGTATTCAGCCTGGTCTCACATACATGCAAGCCCTTATATATGACTTACTGAGGCCTATTTATGTAGTCCATGTTTGCATTTAGTGTGCTCTTTACAAGGAGTGATGGAGCAGTGGGTCTAGAAGATTGCTTCACTCAAAGAAGGTAAGCTAAGCACTGTATCTAACTTTCTCTCTCCATTTAACAGCCCTTTTACCCAGGTTGCTACTCAAAACAGGGAAGCCAGCACTGAACGCAAATACCTTGGCACAGTGCCATCAGGGTAGAACATTAGTCATGAATTTTGCTTTAATCTTGAAATGTTCTTGCCTGTTTCCAGTATACTTGAATAATTATATTGTGAAACTAATGTATTTTATGGGAAATTAGCTGAGGAATTTCTGTTTTCAGTGCATTTTACCAAAATATAGCTTGTCTCTACAGCTGTTACTTCATTTGACTAATATACACAAAGTCATTGCCTTATATGACTTTCTCAATACTTTTACTGCTTAATGTATTATTATCTTAATTATACTAAGATAAGTGAAAACATATCTTATAGCATTCTGTTTTTAAATGAAGGGACAAGTTATTTTAGATATTTATTATTGTAACACAGCAGTCTGGAAGTTATAACTGGGTATTATGCAGTATCTGGCTTGAATTTGTGCTTATTACTTAACATAGTATTTGTTATCCACATTTGAGAGTAGTTATATACCTAGGGAATATGCATGTCATGTTATAGCCCTTTAGCACTTTAATGTTTTCTGTAGTATTTTAAAATGACATCACTTCCTATCAGAAAACAGGTTTGTAAAGGATGGGAACTTGCATATGAAATTAAATTGTTTCCTTCAATATTCTCAGTCTGATTGAGTAACTCTGTGGCTGCTAATGTCACTGATATTTTGTAAACGAGATGTTGTAATAGCTTATTGACTAGTACTGCTAGAAGAGGGCTTTGAAGCTGCTTTTTTGCCTGCAAATCATTAAGGTCATTAGTAGATTAAAGGTCATAAACCCCTAAGCTACAGTTTCTAATTTTAGAGCTGACTGAAATAAATCTAATTATCTATACGCATGTGCATGTCTGCATCATGAAGAAAAAAAAAATCAAATGATTAGTCTGAAATTAAGTTCCACATAAATAAAGCATGTTTTTCCACAATGTGCAAGAAGAACTCTTTTAGGTCAAAGAATTCAAAAAAAGAAAAAAAAAGCAAAGAAAAATATTCTTAGAAACTCACTCTGTCTGTTCACATAATTATGTCAACATTTACTATAAAATGTTTAGTTGCTCCTTAATACTTGTAAAGTTGTAACATTTTGATGTCTCTTTGGTTTTACATGTATAATGACATGAAGAGTCTGCTATGCATTTTGCATTCTGCAAAATAGTGAAACCCAAAATAGTTAATAAGAGGAAGAGTATTTCAAATTAGTGTTTTAGTAAAATTAATAAATAATATATTAATAATTAATGATCTAAATGCATGTTTACTTTAAATCAGGATTATACCTATCCCTTGCCTGCAACATCTCACTTCATAATCATATAAGACTTTTTCAGTGTTCAGTGTTTCTTTTCCATCACTGTTAGTTTTGCCGCATAAATTATTTACAGTCAGCGAAGTCCTTTCCGTCACAAGGTGCAAACAATGAAACTACCTCAGTTCACCACTAGATCCAGTGCCATTTCCCCTGCAGTCTTCAGTGCAGTAAAGTACCTTTTCAGGACCAGGTCCTATTACAAACGCTTTAGAGTTCATATAATTTTCCATAATTCCCCTAATCTGCTCCATGGGGTAGACTCATAGTTTCATAGATTAGTACTAGGCTAACTGCCCTTGTGGGACATGTTAAGTCTAACCAATTAACCTATCTGAGAATCAAACCCTGCACCTTGTGTCTATAAGGCAGATAACCATTATGCCAACCTCCCTCATAGATGTCTTGTGCAGAATATAAGCATCGTATATCAACTTAGCAAAATTGCAGTTAACGATCGCCCAAAAAGTGATCATTACATAGGGAATCTCAGCACAAGCCGTGTTCTCCTAGTGTTTTTGTAATGTGATCATTACATAGGGAATCTCAGCACAAGCCGTGTTCTCCTAGTATTTTTGTAATGTGATCATTACATAGGGAATCCCAGCACAGGCCGTGTTCTCCTAGTGTTTTTGTAATGTGATCATTACATAGGGAATCTCAGCACAGGCCGTGTTCTCCTAGTGATTTTGTAATGTGATCATTACATAGGGAATCTCAGCACAGGCCGTGTTCTCCTAGTGTTTTTGTAATGTGATCATTACATAGGGAATCTCAGCACAGGACATGTTCTCCTAGTGTTTTTGTAATGTGGTCATTACATAGGGAATCTCAGCACAGGCCGTGTTCTCCTAGTGTTTTTGTAATGTGATCATTACATAGGGAATCTCAGCACAGGCCGTGTTCTCCTAGTGTTTTGTAATGTGATCATTACATAGGGAATCTCAGCACAGGCCGTGTTCTCCTAGTGTTTTTGTAATGTGATCATTACATAGGGAATCTCAGCACAGGCCGTGTTCTCCTAGTGTTTTTGTAATGTGATCATTACATAGGGAATCTCAGCACAGGCCGTGTTCTCCGAGTGTTTTTGTAATGTGATCATTACATAGGGAATCTCAGCACAGGCCGTGTTCTCCGAGGGTTTTGGAATGTGATCATTACATAGGGAATCTCAGCACAGGCCGTGTTCTCCGAGTGTTTTTGTAGTGTGATCATTACATAGGGAATCTCAGCACAGGCCGTGTTCTCCGAGTGTTTTTGTAATGTGATCATTACATAGGGAATCTCAGCACAGGCCGTGTTCTCCGAGGGTTTTGGAATGTGATCATTACATAGGGAATCTCAGCACAGGCCGTGTTCTCCGAGTGTTTTTGTAGTGTGATCATTACATAGGGAATCTCAGCACAGGCCGTGTTCTCCGAGTGTTTTTGTAATGTGATCATTACATAGGGAATCTCAGCACAGGCCGTGTTCTCCGAGTGTTTTTGTAACGTGATCAATACATAGGGAATCTCAGCACAGGCCGTGTTCTCTGAGTGTTTTTGTAATGTGATCATTACATAGGGAATCTCAGCACAGGCCGTGTTCTCCTAGTGTTTTTGTAATGTGATCATTACATAGGGAATCTCAGCACAGGCCGTGTTCTCCGAGTGTTTTTTTAATGTGATCATTACATAGGTAATCTCAGCACAGGCCGTGTTCTCCGAGTGTTTTTGTAATGTGATCATTACATAGGGAATCTCAGCACAGGCCGTGTTCTCCGAAAGTGTTTTGTAATGTGATCATTACATAGGAATCTCAGCACAGGCCGTGTTCTCCGAGTGTTTTGTAATGTGATCATTACATAGGAATCTCAGCACAGGCCGTGTTCTCTGAGTGTTTTGTAATGTGATCATTACATAGGGAATCTCAGCACAGGCCGTGTTCTCCGAGTGTTTTTGTAATGTGATCATTACATAGGGAATCTCAGCACAGGCCGTGTTCTCCGAGTGTTTTTGTAATGTGATCATTACATAGGGAATCTCAGCACAGGCCGTGTTCTCCTAGTGTTTTTGTAATGTGATCATTACATAGGGAATCTCAGCACAGGCCGTGTTCTCCTAGTGTTTTTGTAATGTGATCATTACATAGGGAATCTCAGTACAGGCCGTGTTCTCCTAGTGTTTTTGTAATGTGATCATTACATAGGGAATCTCAGCACAGGCCGTGTTCTCCTAGTGTTTTTGTAATTATCTGTTAGTGAAGCTGCACATGGTTCTTGTACTAAACTGCATAAGAACAGGCATAGTTTGTGCTGACTTGTGGCCACATGTCAAATAGTAACAGCTATTAAGAATCGAGCCATTTTCTATTTCCTGATTGCTAATGACTTCCCATCACTAAAGGAGGAGGTGTAACACAAAAAGGCATGCAGTGCCTATTAGTGTGATAACCATTATGACAGAGACATGACAGCACCCTATGTCTTAGTTAATTATCATTGTTTTGTATACGTAATCTGTATTTGGTGTATTCTTTTTTTGGATATTTGTATAGTTGTACATGTCTGCAGTTTGCTCTTAGCATGTACACTCAGCATGTTAATAACTACTTCTTACAAGCCCACATTTGTAAATTACAGCATGGACGTAAGTAGACATAAGATAAAATGCATAAGATGGCACTGCTAACAGCATAACAAGGCTACATTACCCATACAACACAATTTTCCATCATCACACCGCTGGGCAGCAATGCATCAACTCTAAACCTTCTTAGCAATTTTTCCTGTAGTGTTTTAATTGTCACCGAACATGTATCTCAACATTATCCAGGTCTGATCTCCTGTCTTAGTGTAGTGCTGTAATTGTTTTTATGTTCACCTCATAGTTACCCAAGTCTGATTTGCTGTCTCAGTGTAATGCTGTAATTATGACACTATGTTTACCTCAAGGACACCAGGCCTTATCCACAGCCTGATTGCAGTGTTGTAATTGTCTCTCTACATTCACCTCAAGATTAGCCAGGTCTGATCTCCTGTCTCAATGTAGTCTTGTAATTAACTATCTGTATTTCTTTCAGGATTGCCCAGGTCTGATCTCCTGTCAAACAGCAGGGCTCTAATTGTCTCTGTATGTTCAGCTCAAGGTTACCCAGTTCTACTCTGACTCCCTGCAGTGTTATATTTGTGTCTGTATGTTCACCTCAAGGTTACCTAGGTCTTATCTCCTGTCACAGTGAAATGTTGTAATTGTGTCTCTAGGATCCCCTCAAGGTTACCCAGATCTGATCTTTAGTCTCACTGCAGTGTTATAATTGTGTCTCTCCATTCTTCTCAAGCTTACCCGAGTTTGATCTCCAGTTTCCGTGCACTGTTGGAATTGTGTCTTTAGATTTCCTTCACTGCAGTGCTGAAATTGGGTTTCCAGATTCCCTTCAAGGTTACCCAAGTTTGATTTTCTGTCTCTCTGTGGTATTGTAATTGTATCTCTACATCCCCCTCAAGGTTGCCCAGGTCTGAGCTCATCTTTCTTTGCAGTGCTGAAATTGTGTCTCAATGTCCATATCAAGGTTACCCAAGTCTGAGCTCCTGTGTCTCTCATCTTCATCATTGTCATCATCATAAATACCCTTTTTTCCTATTTTATACATGGGGTCATGGGTGTCATGTCACTTGTTACCATCTCTGCCTATTCAATGCCACTCTCCTACCTTCTTCGACACTCATGCCTGACTGTTGCAAGTCTTCTCTAACACAGTTAATCCACCTCTTTGCTGGATGCCCTTGTTTCCTCTTGCCTTACGCACTGGCAAATAGAGGCACATACACGCCTCCCACCTTAGCAAGTGTCCCTAGCATAGGTTAGTAGGCTGGGTCCTCAACCCACTTATTACTGGCAAATATCCATGCCCATATGTCGACATTAGTCAGTATTACTGAATCACTGTCAAGTGGCTAGCCCTGCCAGGGTACACATTCTGTTATTCATGTTCTCCTGTCTTGGGAATACTACGCATCACAGTAGATGCCCAAAGTAGTTAGTCTCTGCAACTCTTCCCCTCTATAGGGCACCATCGACAGTCGACGCTACTGCCCATAACTCCATTCTTGGGTGAGTTTGCGATGGAAACACTCAGCATGTTTTTTGGAGGTGGGACCCCATGTGCAAAAATGGGAAAAAAGGTTGTGGATGGACGGATGGAGATCCTCCACACAAGCACAGGGAGAACATGCAAACTGCAAGCAGGCATTGATTGGAAGTCAGGATAGAAACTTGTGCATGGGAGGCAAAGACGTTAACCATTATACCAACTGGTCTTTTCTGTCTCTCTGTGGTGTTATAATTGTGTCTCTATGTCTACCTCAAGATTATCCAGGTCTGGTGTTCTGGCTCTTGGAAGACTGCACTTGTGACGAATGCACATGTTCAGTGGATTCTGATCTGCCCACATTTCGGGGTGAATAGCTTGAACTTACTACAGCACTGTTTTTGTGTTGCTACACTTCAGAGCACTCTTCTGACTATGAATTTGAAACCTTATTTTAGGCTGTTGTCAACCATTGCAAATGAAATAACTCTGGTTGTTCTGCCTAAATGTTATTGTTTGTGACTCATGAAATTTCAAAACCATGGAACAATCAATCAGTTGTAATTGCATTATGCTTTTTTTGCATTATGCCAGCACCAAAAGGAGAGAAATGTTTGAATCATAAAACTCATAACCTTCAGGTTCTGGCATGGTGCAGTAGGATGTAAAGGATTTATACCCTATAGTTCCTTGAAATATAACTTGGCAATGTGTATTGTCTGTAAGGGCCATCTTGTACTGTGGCATAGTGCTATTTCCAGTATTTGTCACTGTAGACATAAAAACATGGACACTTTTTTGCCTTCATGCTCATGGAGCATGACCATTTTGGCTGACTTGCCTCCAAAGGGTGTGCATCTGCACAAATGGCTTTTACACATGTGTGTTTATGCTGTGTCCACTCAGTAACATTGATATGAAATTTATCTGAGCATCTGCTCACTTTCTTGAATCATTTTGGTTTTCCCTGTGAAATGAGGTATATGTGCTTGGTTCAGAGAATCACTGAAAGCCATACTGTGACTAATGGGTTGGGGGAGTGAGCAGTACAATTCCTTATGAGAAGTAAAATGGGGTGACCCTACATATAGGTAGGGTAGTTTATCAGAGAAGAGGTGGTGGGAAGAAAACTGAACAGAGAGCATTATGTTATTTTTGGGAGAGGTGGCACATGTAACACATAAATGTGGGAGGTAAGTGATGGTGGAGAATGAGTGACACTACATATTAGTTTGGGTAGGGAGACCCTCAACATGATCAATGTTACTCCGCAAAGAAATGAATCTAGACATGAGCAGATTAACTCTTTTACTTTAAGGTACAAGTAGGGTCCTAGACAATGGAGGGAGGGTCCAAGACAATGGAGGGAGGGTCCTAGACAATGGAGGGAGGGTCCTAGACAATGGAGGGAGAGTCCGAGACAATGACCAGTTTGCATTTTTTATGACAGGAGGAGGAATAGATCCTAGGCTATACTGGGTTGGAATGGAGAGGGAGCGCATATATTTTTACAACACTGTGCAGTTGTAGTCATTCAGTACATTCTGCCTAATAGGACTCAGCATGAATACGCAGTAGAAACTGCAATTATGAGACCAATGACAGCTAATAATGCAGTCATGGCAATGTCTGACATGCTGATATACAGGTGAGATGTCCATTTGCCCCCTCAGTGAGTCTGGCTAGCATATTGAGGACAAGAGAATCAGCCAGGGTAGGGCAGAGGGTTAAACAGCCAAAAGCCAGGTTACCTATCTCAGGAGGATGAATGCTGATGTATCCGCCCCACCTGATGGAGACCATGGAGATATTCAGCATGACAGAAACATAGGGGGTTGTGGGCTGATGTCCTGTGATGGACACATGAAAGTATGGTGCACATTCACTGATGTCATTATGCCCTTTTCCATAATGGTGTCCTTGTGTCCTTGGACCCAGTAGTGCCACATGCAAAAAAAATGGTCTGAAGCCATAAGTATGTCATGCCCTCCTGTCTCCTTGTTGCCTCCATGATACAGATTAAGCAAGCCTTGATAGATGGAAAGTTTCTTCCCAAGAGGACTTTGATCTGGAGATGACCCATGCCTCTGTGTTGTCTTTATTATTGGGAAATGGGGTGCAAGTTCATTTGTGCTGTTAAGTAAGTATTCATCACATATGCAGCTAGTTTTATATTTTCAGGTCTGTAGTGGCATTATATCTTATTATAGAAGCTGTGTTCAGCAGTAATTAATTTCTTCATGAATCTCAGCCATTGCTGAATGGGCAGCTGTGCTTTTATATTATTGATGTTTAATGTCATTTATCTTTTATTGGTAAAATGTAAAATAATTAAAAATAGTTGTGAACAAGCTATTATTGTCTTCATGGATTAGCATTATAGAATATAGATGATGGATGACTATTATATCTTTTCTTAATTTTATATTTTAAAAAATCTGGTTAATAGTAGAAGGTATTTCAATTAACATTGTCTATATACTAGTCAGAAGTATGTCACTGCTCTGAAACTTAATCCCAAATTTAAAAAAATGTTTTTGAATTGGGGAGAGGACTGATCAAGCATTTTAAAGAGCATTTTCATCACTTGTACATTATTAGCTCGATAATTATAAAGCAGGTCCTTCCTATGATGCTGTTTATTTTTTGTTGTTATTCTTCTTGTCACTTTTTTCAATTATTGTGCAATAAATTGTTCTAATAACGCTTTGTTTGGTTCCCAGCTGTGTTTAGAGCCTATTCTAATCCTTGTAATTCTTGTCTCTCCCTCTAGACACTGCCTGCCCCCCCTCCCCCCCCTAATATCAGGGACACAGCAGCCTATTACCTCAGTTAGCATAACATTATATCCATTCTCAGGGGAGAAGAAAAGGAGATTGAGGTGTTCTAGTACTGAGTCATCTCTTCCAGCAATGCTTTTTTTTTGCCAGAATTCCCCTAGAAGGTGGGCATGAACTGACATAAAACATATGCATGTGCATATGTTCTTTCTGTTTCACTGTTGCAGTCATTACATTTGGGTAATCTGCTGGCAGATTGCTCTCAGTCGGCCTGAATAACAAAGTCTTGGGTCCTGCATTGGTTGCTGTCACCTCTTCCATGACGTCAGGTCGTCAGGGGTATAGAACATGCAGCTGACGCCATTTTATTGAGTCTTTCTTGCCGCGTGGTGCCCGAAGCAGAAGCAGTTCACAAGTGCCGTTGGCCGACTCCTGAAATTTTCGCATTCGAGTTTCAGAACAGAAGTCTTCAAACTAAAGCTAAGTACCCCATTGGGGAAACTTTTTCTTGCTTCTTACCGATGTCAGTAAAAGTTAATAATTGCATTACTTGTGGGAAGCAAATACCTCATAAGGATTTTCATTTGTACTGTATTCCTTGCCTAGGCCCAGATCACAACGTGCCTTGCTGTCGGTTTTGTGCTAGATTTAACCAACGCACTATTAAGCGTTGGTATATTTTTGCTTCTAAATATTTTGGTTCAAGATTTAGTTATCTTGAAATGTCAAAGGTTAGCAGTCCGACCACTGGAGTTCACAAAAAACGCAAAGAAAAAGACAGAGACAGACCGTCGAGGTCCGAAACCGATGGCAAAGCTTCTCCTAAGCCAGCCGCCGGTTCACCGGTACTCAATGAGGTGCTTTCGCAGCCCCTGATACCTGCTACTTTTGAGTCACAGGCCTCTACCGAGACCCATTCGGAGTCCAGTATTCCACGAGATTCTCAGAGTATTGAGCCCGCGGATGTCTCTCCCTTGGATGGGTCCGGAGCCGCTGAGCAGGCACCGGCTACTGAGGGTGTTTTCAGGCCTACACATTTTTATATTAAACCGACACCAGCCTCAAAAACAAAGTCAAAAACATCTTCTATGTCTAAAAAAATGACGTATGAGCCATGTGGTCAGGCCTCTATGCCTAAAAAAGATGATTAAAATGGCTGAGGATTTAATTACCTTGATCAGGGCCCCCCCTAAGAGGCCTAGACAAGGCAAGGCACTGATTATGAATCTTCAGATCAGGTTTCCATTTCTTCTGATTCCTCTTCTGATCAGGACTTTTCTATTCCATCATATGAGGATTTTGATGCAGAGGAATCCATCCCATCTGCATCTCCCCCTGAGGATTACTCTTTTGGAGAGACTTTGCATACTTTAAGGGAACATTTTCACTGGGAGAGTCAGGACTTCTCTGAATCAACAAAGAGTCTTAGGGATTTCCTTCTTTTACCTCAGCATAGCCTTTGGCAATACCTTCTGTATTAGACATTGTGGATGACGTGTTTTCGGAATCAAGCATGGCTCCTGATTCCCTGCCTCCAGCTCCTAGTAAGCCAGGCAGATATTACAGGGTTCCTGACTCCCACAAATTTCTATTCAAAAATCCTGCTGCTGATCCTGAGACTATTTCTCAGGGTCCCAAGGGTGTAAAGGCCTCTACAGCCAAAAATCCTACCCCCTCTGACAGAGATTCCAGAGCGCTGGATAGATGGGGAAAGAAGGTTTATACGTCTGCAACCTTGGCAATCAGGGCTTTAAACTGCCAGTTTCATATGCTTAAATATCAACAGCATGTTATGGGCTTACTGAAACAGAAAATGATGTTGATTTCTGATTGTGTGGAAAATAAAGAGTTACAGGAATTATTGCATTCAGAAAAACAGGTTGGAAAGCATATTTTACAATGTGGTTTTGATTCCTTGGAGGCCTCTTGTAGGGCCGCCATTACTAGATCTGTGATTAGAAAGCATGCTTGGCTCAAGGAGCAAAATCTGCCTGATCATGTTAAAGCTAAATTGTTGGATGCCCCTTTGCAGCATGATACTCTGTTTGGTAATAAGGCATAAGAGGTTTTAAAGAAAATGGAAGTCAAAGCTAAATCTATGCAAACTGTAAAAGATTTCTTACAAGTGCAGCCACCCAGGTTCAGTAGACACTGCCCTACTAAAAATTGATCCTTTCCTGTGCCCAACAGAGCCACTCAAGGCAAATCCAGACACTCAAAAAGCTCCACATACCAATCACAGGGTTCTTACAGGTCAGAGCAATGGGGTGCCTCCACCTCCAAAACTGGAGGGAACAAAGCACAACCCTACAGTAAGCAGTCTCAATGACTTTCCTCTACCATCACCAAGCATTTACCTTTCAGCAGCCCCCTTGGGGGGAAAATTAGCACTTCATGCTCAAAATTGGCAGTTAATTACCCAGGACAAGTGGGTACTAAACATAGTATCCCAAGGGTACAGATTTCATTTCCATACTTTGCCAATTCCAAACGGATGGCTGGATCTGCTACAAAACCAGTGGGCAGAGGCCCAGAAACAAGTCATGTCCCTCATGGATATGGGGGCTATTCAACCGGTACCAGAAAAGGGAAAAGGGCAAGGTTTTTATTCAAGACTTTTCCTGGTACCCCAGAAAAGACAATTCATGGCGCCCAATACTGGACTTATCGATTTTGAACACTTTCCTGGGCATTCCAAAATTCAAAATGCTGACTTTACAACAGCTACTGCCTATGCTAGGCAGGAATGCTTGGTTAGTAACTCTAGACTTAAAAGAGGCATACCTGCATATCCCAATAAGGGAATCATGCAGAAGATACCTCCGCTTCAAAGCAGGTTTTTTGCATTACCAATTCTCTGCACTGCCCTTTGGCTTATCTACTGTGCCCAGGGTCTTTACAAAGTGCCTGGCACCAGTAATTGCATTCTGCAGACAAAGAAGCATTCAAATTTATCCTTATCTGGACGACTGTCTCATTCAAGCAGAGGACAAAGACACTCTTCTTCAACATCTGGCATTTGTGAAAAGGCTTCTAGCATGTCTAGGGTACACCATAAACGAAAATAAATCACAACTGGTACCCTCTCAAATAATTACATTCCTGGGTGCAAGCTTGAATACAACTGCCCAGATGGCTTACCTTATGCCAGACAAACAAAGGCAACTGACAACATACTTCAAACAAATGGCAACAAAAACCCAGTTATCTGCAAGACAAATTCTGCAGGATTTGGGGTTCATAGCATCCTGCATTCTACTAATTCCATGTGCGAGACTGCATATGTGGAAACTTCAATGGTACCTAAAAGGTTTATGGAGTCATCATTGTCACAGTCTGGAAACAATGATTCCTCTGATTCCCTGCCTACAACAGGAGTTTCTTTGGTGGGCAGAGACATGTCACCAAAACAAGGGACTGCCATTCACTCTACCCCCTGCCACCCAAACCCTAACTACAGATGCATCAGACTATGCTTGAGGGGCCCACCTGGCGGGGAGATGCATTTAGGGCAAATGGAGCCCAAACCAAATGCATCTGCATATCAACCAGAAAGAGATGGTAGCTGCTCAGAATGCTCTGACAGCCTTCAAGGACTTACTTAATCCAGGACAACTACTGATAAAGATGGACAAAACCACAGTTATGTGGTACATAAACAAGCAGGGGGGTACACATTCTTACCCCCTTTGCAGACTAGCCATGGCCTTGTGGAACACAGCCTTGACTTACCAAATACATCTTCAAGCTCATTTCCTTCCAGGAAAACAAAATAATCTGGCAGATGACCTAAGCAGAAATCTTATGGACCCACATGGATGTACACTGGATCCAGAAATCTTCAGCATGTTAACACAGAAATGGGGGAGCCCAGACATAGATCTATTTGTCTCTCCCCAAAATTATCAGTTGGACAAATTCTGCACAAGAACTCATCACAAAAAAGCATGGAAAGTGGATGCCCTATCCTTCAGCTGGAAAAAGCTATCAGTCTATGCCTTTCCCCCTCTGCTTCTACTCTCCAAGGTCTTACTAAAAGTCAGACAGGGAAAACCAAAAATGAACCTAGTTGCTCCGGACTGGCCTCTCCAGCACAGGTACCCACTTCTAAGGAATATGTCTCAACTTCCTCCATGGTACTTGCCACAAATACCTCATCTACTGTCTCAGCAGAACAATCAAATTCTGCACACTCACCTCCAAACTCTGAATCTTGCAGCATGTCTGATCAATTAATTATTCAAACAACACCTCTCAGTAAATCTGTGATGGATGTCATTTTGGAAGCCAGAAGGCCTAGTACCAGAAAATCTTATGCTGATAAATGGAAGAGATTCTGTGCTTGGAACCAAGCACAAGGAACAGACACAGCAAAGACCAATATTCCTCAGATTTTACAATATTTGACTGAGATGCTTGACAAGGGCCTATCTTTTTCTTCAATAAAAATCCATGCCTCTGCCATCTTGGCTCATTACAACACAGAGCCTCCCCTCTTTTCTCATCCTTTGCTTAAACAGTATCTTAGAGGGGCCAAAAATTTAAGGCCTCCCAGAACATCACCAACTCCTGCATGGGACCTCAATTTTGTGCTGGAAAAACTCACCCTGCCTCCTTTTGAACCAGCAGCTACTGCGGATATAAAATTTTTATCTTGGAAAACAGCTTTCCTCTTGGCAGTCACTTCAGCAAGAAGGGTTTCAGAACTGCAGGCTCTCATGGCAGTGGAGCCTTTTATTATATTTTACCCGGACAGGGTGTCCCTCAGGACCAATCCTTCTTTTATGCCTAAGGTGGTATCCAGTGTGGTTCTTAACCAGACCATTCACCTGCCAACATTTTACCCGAATCTGCAAAACAAGGGGGAGCAGATTCTACATTCATTGGACGTACACAGACAACTAAGATTCTACTTAAACAGGACCAAATCTCTAAGAAAGTCTGAGCAACTACTGGTAGCATTTGCTGCAGGGTCATAGGGGAAGGCTATATCAAAGCAGACTATTTCTAAGTGGATAAGCCACTACATTTGTTTCTGCTACCTGCACCATGGCAAACCTGTGCCCAAGGGGATCAGATCACATTCCACCAGGGCTGCTTCTACTTCAGCAGCTTTTCTTAGAGGGGTTGCAACTAAAGACATTCTAGAAGCTGCTACTTGGAACTCTGTTCATACCTTCACAAAGCATTATCATTTGCCTCTCTTCTCCAAATCCAGGGCAGGCTTTGCCACTGCAGTTCTGCAGGGCCTTATAGCCACTCCTATAGCTGTTTAGTTTCATCCTCCCATCCATAGCTTTGGGATTCTACCCAAATGTAATGACTGCAACAGTGAAACATGAAGAACATAGTACAGTTGTGTACACTTACCATAAATGTAGATATTCGAGTGTATTCACTGTTGCAGTCTGGGTTACCCACCCGCCATCCCCCTTTCTATACCTTTTCTTTCCTTCACTATACTCAAAAGCCTTTGTGGTGTATTTGCATTTAGTTGAAGGTAAAGTTTATGTTCTAAAAGTGCATTTATATATTTACTGTTTATTTATATATATTTGTTTGCTCCCCATTTGGGGGGCACCTGACATCTGGGGCAAGAAAAACTGAATAAAATAGCGTTGGCTGCATGTTTTATACCCCTGACGACCTGACGTCATGGAAGAGGAGACAGCAACTGATGCAGGACCCAAGACTTTGTTATTCAGGCCGACTGAGGGCAACCTACCAGCAAATTACCCAAATGTAATGACTGCAACAGTGAATACACTCGAACATCTACATTTATGGTAAGTGTACACAACTGTACTTTCTGTATATTGCATGCCTGCCCCTCTATGTGCACTGACACTTATGTGACATTGGGCTGGTCCCCAGCTTCTGCTAAAGAAAGCTATAGT
This sequence comes from Protopterus annectens, assembly GCF_019279795.1. NCBI lineage: Eukaryota > Metazoa > Chordata > Ceratodontiformes > Protopteridae > Protopterus > Protopterus annectens. The sequence goes on along the minus strand of NC_056735.1, from coordinate 1,442,991,062 downwards.
ACCAATAAACCTTCTACCCTCTCCCTAAGTAGGCAACCTGATTATTGGCTGCTCAAGATGACCCCCCTGACCAGCTGTCCAGTTTCTGAGATTGGATGATGATCTCTGGTCACCGGCTTCACAGGCAGATCCTTTGCCTGTTTGCCAGTGGGCCAGCTACAATAAACAGATTTTTTTTTCAAAAATATGTTTATTAGTATTTCATATAAATATCAGGAGCATTCATTTTGAGTTTAATATGATTTTTGCTTTTTATTTGTATTAGTCATATTTTTCGCAAATTGTGGCCTAATCAGCAAAATAATGCTCTCAGTGGTTCCAGTTGATAGAAATACATGGAAATGGTAAAGATGAGAGAAAGTTCAAGTAATTAGGTAATTAGCAGCTGGCTTTCTAAAGATACCTGCTTTAAAGTCTGACTTCTGCTAAAATTTGGTCTTAACCATTTTTCAGCATCTCAGTGGCATATTTCTGCTGATTTTTTTACTTTAGATAACAAAACTATTCCAGCTAGTTTTCTTGTCAGCTCTTGGCTCCTTTTATTGTTCATTGTTCTCTCTCTGTTATTGTTTTAGCTCACATTGCTAATTCTGGTACTGAGTGGTTTCCTGGCTATCTAGAGTTGGTTGTGGATGGCTGTTCAGGTTTGCTAATTGTTTTTTCATATTACATTTTTATTGAAATGCTTTGCCATAGCTTCTAAGTGTATCATTTTGCGCTTTGGTTATTTCCAAAGTGTGGTAGGATTTGCTGACATGTCTTTGTTCATATAATTATGAAATGATTGTGGAGAGTTTGAATAGTCTGTGTGTGAAATCAAGAGATATACTTAAGGACTGTTTGATCACCTGGTTGCCTGATTGCGTAAACAAGCTTTCCTGACTATTCGAGATGTGAATTTCTTGACATCCATGCCACAAACACATAATATTATGGTTATGATCTGATCATAATCCTCTGTTTTACAGGGCAGTAATCCCAGCTCAGCAGATGTTGTTGGCTCCCTATTGAAATGGTGGCACTCAAAATGTCGACTGCTGACAAGCAGAAAAAAAGAAAGAGACTGAAAACCCAGAAGAACAAATCTCAAATACTGCTCTTCTTCTTTAAATGTTTTATTTTTTTTTTGCAAGGGGGCAAGCCTCCCCCAAACATATTTAGCAACTCCAAGTTCACCATATATTGGAGAAAAGAGAATATTCCTTAAAATGGCCTTTCATTCTTTGTGTTTCAGGATTCTAATAGTCCCAACATTTCAAATGGTTGCCAGCTTTGTTATGTATGTAACAGCTTGCAGGAAATATTGCTTGCTGAATTTTTTTTTTTTTGCACACACTTTATTTATAGGCTTTTACTGCTCATCAGAATTATTCATATTTTAAGATACTAATTACAGTAGTCTGCTGAAAGTTAATTTAGGCATTTATTAGGAGCCTACTTTTGATATTGAGACTGGCTTTCTGCCATGCTTTGTGCTTACTTTAAGACACCAGATACTCAGGAGACCTTTATTAGTGTTTACTAGTTAGTTGCCTTTATTTTCTGTACCTGTTTATTGCATTTATTTTCCATACCATTTGCAAACACAAGTATAAAACTAACACATGCATGTCCTGTCAGGATTCACAGGAAGCTGAACACCTCATGTACTATGGGAAATCCCTTTTAGGGTTACATCGACATGATCAGTATAGCATCAATTGTACAAATCATCAAGGTGATCAGACCTCACCATATATCCTCTCCTTTGAGGAGAGAATGACATTCTCTTTTGAATGTTTACACATTTTAACATTGCATGCATTTGTTTCTCATTTTGTAGATGTGTAGCATCAATAGCACTTCACAATGCCCTTACATTCACCGCTGCAGTATTCATCACATATGGGATTCCCTGCCTTGGAAGCCCAATGTCCGGCCAATCTACCAAAGCCTACTGTTGCTTTAAGGTACATTGAACATCACCTAAATGCTCCTAATGTAGCTTAGGGCATACAGGTGACGTTTAGGCATACCATTCTTAGAACTTCTTTGCCACCAGTCTGAACGTTGTTTCTAATGGTTGGTCTGTTTGCCTATGCCTGTTTTCTGCCATTTTTACTGCATTTTTTATTTTTATTTTGGTGATTTCTCCTGTTTGCTGAAGTCCTCACCATTACAGTTAATGACCCAGTTGGGGGTTTGTTCTTTTTCTTGAATTTTTTGTGCTGTTTGGGGCTAGTGTCATCTTGGAAGGGTAAATGCCAGTGTGAAAGATAGATTCCCTATAAAGACCACCATTATAACTGCCTTTTTTGCCTAGGAGCTTCTCTTGACCATATGTCTTGTTTGATTTGTCAGGCGTTTATCCCAAAAACCCTTCATGGTAGCCTTTCTTTCCTTTCATTGTATCTTGAGAACCAGCGTCTTAAGCATCTTGCTAAAGATACAAAGGAAGGAACATCTCGCCCCGAGGGTCAGCCATCAGGGAAGAAGAAGGTGAAAAAGTTAAGACTGGAATCTTGCACTGTCCAGCCTCTGCTGGGTGGTCTCCCAAGATTGTTACAAACCCGGAGGCTTGCCTGGCTGTGTTGTCGGATTTCTCTGCCACATCTGTGTTGTAGGCCAGTGAGGATCTAGCGGGCAGTATGTCCAATGAAGCTTTGCAGGCCAGGTGTCCATTTTGGATATTCAAGGGGTTGATCGTTTGTGAAGGATCAAGAGGGGTTCTGCAGATTCTTCTTAGGGAAGAAGTTTCTACTACAGTTGCTGAATGCCATCCTGAGTCAGAGCCTCCTCAGTTCTCTAGGATGGACATTCCCTTAAAAAAGTAATGGAAAACTAAACAAATTTCTTCTGCTCCTAGGGATCTACAAAGTGAGTGGCAGGCTTTTACTCAGGGGTTATTTAATGCTTTACTTTCAGTAAGGCCTCCTCAAGGGGTTTAAGTTCCTGCTCCTCCTTGGTCGTCTTCTCCACTTAAAAGGCCCAGAGAACTGAATTCTTTTGAAGAAGAGTTGGATTCTGATGAAGAATCCCTTACTTATTCTACTCAGATTTGTTCTTCTTTGGACTATGGGTTAGAGGAAGAGGAGGATTCTAATAGATAATACTTCTGAGGAAATTTCCTTTGAGGACACAATCTCTAGGATGATAGTATTTTTAAGTGGCTTCTTTTGTTTTTTTTTTTTTTTTCAAAGGCTTAGACAATAATTATTTTCTTGAAACAGCTTCCTGGACTTCTGGGCATACTTTTACCAAACTCTACAAGTTGGATTGTATCTCCAGAACTAGAGCTGGTTTGCTAATGCCATTCTTCATGGCTTCTTAGAGGGCTCTACTGCTGTATCCTCCTCCCAAGTTTCATCTTGAGCTTTGGCACTCTCCCATACGTGATGAATACTGCAGCAGTGAAGGTAAGGACATAGTACAGTTGTGTAAAATCTTATCATAACAGTAGATGTCCTTTCCTTCACTGGTGCAGTATTCACTCCCTCCCTCCATCCCCCTAGTATTTTTCCTTCCTGGGTGTGCAGGTTCTCTTTGATTTTCTTTGGATTGGTGTTCTTCCTGGGGCAATCAGTTCTGAGGATGGTATGCCTGAACATCAGCTTTATGCCCTACGCTATGTGAGGAGCATTTAAGTGACATTCAGTGTACCTTAAAGTAGTGGTAGGCTTTGGTAGACTGGCCAAACATCAGTCTTCCATGGCAAGGAATCCCATACGTAATGAATACTGCAGAGGTGAAGGCAAGGACTACTGTTATGGTAAGAGTTTACACAACTGTACTTTCCTTTATAACAGTTTACATTTCTTACTAACCCGGAAACTATTCAGACTTTTATAGCCTCTGAATACTTTCTTGTTAGCATTCATTTTTATCACTTTTTGTTTACAGCAGCATTACCTATCTTGGTATATCACAGTGGAAGCCTTGTGACATACAGGTTGGGAGTTAGCATAATGGTTAAGACGTTTATCTCACAGGGTTTGATTCTTACCTTTGGAAGAGAAGTTGGCTAGACATAAAATGTCCCAAAAGAGCAACTAGCCATGTGCTTACCTATGAGTTTGTCCTTGTGAAGCAACTCTTACAAGTTTTGCACATGATGGGCTTGTCTTTTGGCAGGTCAGTATTGATTAACTTCTTTTTTTTAGGAGTATTATGACTATTCCAGTCATTAAACTCAGAAGACTTCTTTGGAGTCCGTTGTTCATGACAATGGCCCATCCTGTTGTAATATCTGTCTGCTTAGTTTAGCATCAATAGCACTTCACGTTCCTTATTTTATAGATAGGAGAGCATCTCTGACGAAAGATTCCTCAACATTTAATCCCAACTCTGCCCAACAGCCACATATCACTGCATCCACTTTCACCTTCAAAACTTTGCCATATTCTATATAAAACTACTCTTAAAAAAACTTAAGCCATGCACTACTTCAGCTGATGACCTTCCAAGCGAGTACCCAAAAACAGCAGCCAATAGCATTGCCTATCCTGTCTCAACCCTTATAAACATGTCAATCCAGGAATTCCACATTCCTTGTCACTGGAAAAAGTCACACATTATCCCTCTGCACAAAGGACCTGCTGAATCTAGTTCTGTTTTCATAACTTGAGAAGTAAAGCTGGCCATTTTTTGTTGGAGAGGGTTCTTCTGCACCCTAGTGACAGGAGTGTGCAGTTAGAACTCATCTGATTGAAGGTTGCTGGAACAGGGCTCAGTTTTGAGTTTTTTTATTGGTTAATTTGCTTAAATCAGTTTGCTCTCAGTTGCTACATAAGCACAGCTTTTGCATGGGTCTGTGCTTGTTTTAGCAAAGCTCCATAGAGTTTGGTGACCAGCTGTTGCTCTGCTGTATTTATCTGATCAATCCAAGGCATCTGCTGATCTCTGCAAAACGTAAGTAGAATTTTCACTGTACATTGCACTTTTGAACTGCATTTTTGGCATATCACTGCTTATTTGAAACATTTTATTCTGAAATTGTTGCACTTTGTTTGCTGTATCATATGTTAGATTCAGATCTACTGAATCTAGTTCTGTTTGTATAACTTGAGCACTAAACCAGGCTATCTTTTGTTGGAAAGGGTTCCCCTGCACCCTGGTGGTAGGATTGTGCAGTTAGAACTGATCTAATTGAAGGTTAATGGAACAGGGCTCAGTTTTGAGCTTTTTTATTGGTTAATTTGTTTAAATCAATTTGCTCTCATTTGCTGCATAAACACCACATTTGCACGGGTTTGCACTTGTTTTAGCAAAGCTCCACAGAGTTTGGAGACCAGCTGTTGCTCTGCTGTATTTATCTGATCAACCCAAGGCATCTGCTGTTCTCTGCAAAACTTAAGTAGAATTTTTTCACTGTATATTGCACTTTTTAACTGTGTTTTTACCATATCACTGCTTATTTGAACTGTTTTTTTTCTGAAATTGTTGCACTTTGTTTGCTGTAGCATAGACTAGACTTAGACCTTATGAGTCTAGTTATTTTTGTTTAATATGAGCACTAAACCAGGACATCTTTTGTTGGAGAGGGTTCCCCTGCAGCCTAGTGGTAAGATTGTGCAGTTAGAACTCATCTGATTGAAGGTTGATGGAACACGTCCCAGTTTTGAGTTTTTTTAATGATTAATTTGTTTAAATCCGTTTGCTCTCGTTTACTACATAAGCACTGCGTTTGCACACGTTTGCACTTGTTTGTGCTTCGCGCACTTCAGAGCAGCAGTGGGCACTGTTGGCAGTTATAGATGCAAACACTTCTGCCTTTAAATATTCCCTTACTACTCTGCTGGTGCTCCATTGGTGAGTTCTCATGATTGTCCCTCACTGACAGGTGATACATTCAGTGAAACTCCTTCGGTACCAACACAGATCTTACCCACTAGGCCTTTGCATTTTTGTCCACTTCTCCTGTACTCTACTTTACCTGTTCCTTCCTGTCCTCTCCCTCCTCTTTTTTGACCACATCAACTTGCCTCGCATTACAGATAGACAATTTCCCACAGTTTCTCCAGCTAGCCTGGTCGACATGGGCATCCTGAGGCAGTGTAGCAATTGCCTCATATACACTGACAATCCACTTCTTCTATTCCACACAAATTCATTATGTGAGAGATGCATCTATATCAAGAACCTAGAATCCAGTCTCTCTTGCTCACCAGTCAGTTCATCTGATACTAAGCAGGTTGTCAACATATACACCTTACCTCCTGCACCTTTCAAACCAACAACACATAAACCTATATATACAGAGATTGGGTCTAATTTTCTTGGGTGGTGAAAGCCAGGGAACCTTTTTGGCTAGGCTTATATAGGCCCTAGGGCTGATAGCCTAGTACCTACCTATTAACCTATATTAAATCAACAAATGCTTAAAATAATGAATGCTGATTTATTGACCCTTTAAAAGCGAAAGCTTGAAATCCCTAAAACATGGAACAGCGATGTTTTTCCCAGGGAAAAAATCACAAGGGCCATTTTCGGGACTTTACCATGTTCTCCACTGTGGTGTGATCTTGGAGTTGGTGTATGTAAGTGGGGGGGGGGTCTGGGGGGCGAACCCCCCCCTCCCCACACACACACACTTTATTTGGTGTTTTTGACGTTTTTTTTTTTTTTTTGTGAAACAGCGATTTTTTTTCCCTGGGAAAAAAATCACTGTTCCGGGTGTTTGGGATTTCAAGATTTTTGCTTTTAAAGGGTCGATAAATCAGCGTTCCCTATTTTTAGCATTCACTGATGTAATATAGACCCCGGAGATCCTTACCTGTAGCTTACCTAAACATCAGAGACCTCCCAAATACAAACACAAGCATGATTCACATAATACATCCTCTGCAGAACATTGTACACATAATATATCACACACCAGTGTCTCACCAGTCAAGCCCCTAAGGCATAACACAAAAAGTAATATCTTAGTCATAGGCAACTCAATTGTCAGAGACTCAGATGTCCGTCTCGCCAAGTTTCTCAACAACAGGCACTGTTATGACTCCGTCATAGTCTATGTTGGTGTAAATGACTTGAGGTATACTTCACTGGACTATATGAAGAGAAACATGATTGAGCTCTCTGATTATGTGTGTCAGGCAGGTATGTGCCTAGCCGTAAGCAGCATTTTGCCTTCACCTAGGATGATATCTCAATACAAACAAAAATTACTGACTTTAGCAATTTGCTTAGTTTCTAGTGTCATTAGAAGGGGATCCAGTATCTGTCAGCCTGGGATGACATGGTCAACAGACCTTGATGCTTTGCCAGTGATGGTCTTCATCTGTCACCCCTGGGATTTTGGTTACTAGCTAAGGCTCTTGCCACCCTATAGTGCCTTTTTTAGGCAACGTCACAGGAACAAACTTCCAGATGTAAAAATACCCCTAAAATCAACCTCAAGATTATGCTGTGTAATGCTAGGAATCTAAACCAGAAAATGCACTCACTTGAAGCAGTCCTCACCTTGGAAGATGGTGACATTTGTGCAGTCACTAAGACCTGGTTTAAGGCTAAGGAGAATACCCCAGCAATACCAGGTTAAATTTCCTTCCACACATTCTTCTTCTTGTTCTTCTTCTCTTTCAGTTGTTCCCGTTAGGGGCCACCACAGCGAATCATCTGTTTCTATTTCTTGCTGTCCTCTGCATCTTGCTCTGTCACACCAATCACCTGCATGTCCTCTTTCACCACATCCATAAACCTAATCTTAGGCCTTCCTGTTTTCCTCTTACCTGGCAGCTCCATCCTTAGCATCCTTTTCTCAATATACCCATCATCCTTCCTCAGCACACCTCTCTGACTTTGTCTCCAAACAGTCCACCCTGAGATGACCCTCTAATATACTGATTCTTAATCCTGTCCATCCTTGTCACACCCAGTGTAAATCTTAACATATTTAACGTCCAGCTCTGACTCTCGCCTTTTTTTCAATGCCACCATCTCCAACCCATATAACATAGCTGGTCTCACTGCCCTCTTGTAGACATTCCCTTTCACTCTTACTGATACCCGACTGTCACAAATCACTCCTGACACTCTTCTCCACCCATTCCACCCTGCCTGTACTCTCTTCTTCACCTCTCTTCCACATTCACCATTACTCTGAACTGTTGATCCCAAGTACTTAAACTCATCCACCTTCACCAACTCTACTCCCTGCATCCTCACCATTCCTCTGTCCTCCCTCTCATTCACACACACACATATTCTGCCTTAGTCTTGCTGACCTTCATTCCTCTTCTCTCTAGAGCATATCTCCACCTCTCCAGGGTCTCCTCCACCTGTTCCCTACTCTCACTACAGATCACAATGTCATCTGCAAACATCATAGTCCACAGGCCCTCCTGTCTGATCTCATCTGTCAACCAGTCCATCACCACTACAAATAAGAAAGGGCTCAGAGCTGATCCTTGATATAATCCCACCTCCACCTTAAATGCATACATCACTCCCACTGCAGACCTCACCACTGTCACACTACCCTGGTACATATCCTGTACCACTCTTACATACTTCTCTGCCACTCCCGACTTCCTCATACAATACCACAACTCCTCTCTAGGCACACTGTCATATGCTTTCTCTAAGCCCACAAAGAAACAATGTAACTCTTTCTGACCTTCTCTATATTTCTCCAGCAACACTCTCAGAGCAAACATTGCATCTGTAGTCCTCTTTCCCAGGATAAACCATACTGCTGATCACTAATCATCATCTCCTTTCTTAACCTAGCTTCCACTACTCTTTCCCATAACTTCAAGCTGTGACTATCAATTTTATCCCTCTGTAGTTACTACAGCTCTGCACATCACCCTTATTCTTAAAGATAGGTACCAAAATACTTTTTCTCCACTCCTCAGGCATCCTCTCACTTTTCAAGATTTCATTAAACGATCTGGTTAAAAACTCCACTGCCATTTCTCCTAAGTACGTCCATGCTTCCACTGGTATGTCATTTGGGTCAACAGCCTTTCCATTCTTCATCCTCTTCATAGCTGTCCTTATTTCCTCCTTGCTAATCTGTTGCACTTCCTGATTCACTATTCCCACATCATCCAACCTTCTCTCTCTCTCACTCTTTCTCATTCTCTTCATTCATCAGCCCCTCAAAGTATTCTTTCCATCTGCTCAACACACTCTACTTGCTTGTGAGTACGTTCCCCTCACTATTATTTATCACCCTTACCTGCTGCACATCTTTCCCAGATCGATCCCTCTGTCTAGCCAATCGGTACAGGTCCTTTTCTCCCTCTTTAGTGTTCACCCTTTCATACAACTCTCCATATGCCTTATCCTTAGCATTCGCCACCTCTCAAACTGAAGGCATGAGAACTAAAGGAGGTGGTGTATCAATATTCATTAAAGATAAATGCACCTCTAGATTGGTTAAACAGCACGATTCCCGTCAATTACTTCAGGTGCAATTGACTGTAGGTAAGACCCCTATTCAGTTAATTGCCAGCTATAGGACCCCCTCCATTAATCAGAACATCCACTCAGCCTACTTGAATCTACTTGAGTCAATCATGATGCAACCAAACACCCTAGTTTTGGGTTACTTTAATTACCCACCCATTGATTGGGTAAATTATACATTTTCTAACTCACTTGCTCAAAGGTTCCTGGACTTTGTTAACTCCTATGCCCTAGACCAGCTTGTTTACACACTCACAAGTGGCTCAAACATCCTAGATCTGGTGGTCACTAACATGGGGGACTGCTGCACCACCCCAAGTGTGTGGGCATCCTTGGTGAGATCTGACCAAAAGTCAGTCTTCCTAGAAGCAACTATAACACAAGATGCCCCTTAGCAACAATTAGACTAAAACATTTCTCCAAGGCCAATTACAGCCTCTTACTTGACAGCATAAATAGCTTCATAGTCCCTCCCTCCACTGATGGAAGAGACATTTATGCTGAGTTATACACCAATACTTTATATAAGCACCTGTACAATTGTACTGACTCGGTCGTACCTGATAGAATCAAAGCAAGATCTTTGTGTTAAAAGAAAACCTGCCTGGTGGACAACTGCCATTAATAGCCGATACAATAGGAGAAAAAAATTGCTGTCTAAGAGTAGGAAGGAATGGTCTCAAAACTGGAAACACTCACTCCTCAACTTAAACAAGCAAATAAGACTCCTAATGAAGTCTCCCAAAGCTAACTACAAATCCAAAATAGCTTCCCTAGTTACATCTGTAACCTCAAAGGTAAGGCCCAGATCTGTGTTGAACTTGCAATTAATGGTGCTACATATACAGAATATATGGTTATAGCAAACCTGCTGGCTGACAGGTTCAGTGAAAACTTCACTCCCCAGTCCCCAGCACATGTACCCCAAAACATCCCTAACACCTGTCCCCCACCTAGTATCTCCAAGGAGCAGGTCTTAAATTCCCCTCTCCAAGGCCAAAAATACAGTCTCTATTGGACCAGACAACATCCCGTGCTGTGTTCTACATGGGTTAAAACAGGAATTAGCATCACCATTAGGCATGCTTTTCAATCACAGCCTAAGCACTGGCTTCATCCCAGTGGAGTGGAAAACAGCTACTGTCATCCCTTTGCACAAATGGTGTGCATCCACGAACCCCAGAACTATAGACCCATTAGCCTGACCAGCCTTATCTGCAATGCCATGGAAAGGATCATCATGAACCTTATTAACAAAGATATAGGAAATCTCCAAATGCTCAACCCCACCCAGTTTGGCTTTGTCAAGGGGAGATTATGCCTGTTGAACTTGGTGGACTTCTATGAGACATTTATGCTGAGTTATACACCACCAATACTTTATATAAGCACCTGTACAATTGTATTGACTCGGCTGTACCTGATAGAATCAAAGCAAGATCTTTAGGTTAAAAGAAAACCTACCTGGTGGACAACTGCCATTAATAGCCTATAAAATAGGAGAAAGAAATTGCTGTCTAAGAGTAGGAAGGAATAGTCTCAAAACTGGAAACACTCACTCCTCAACTTAAACAAGCAAATAAGACTCCTAATGAAGTCTCTCAAAGCTAACTACAAATCCAAAGTAGCTTCCCTAGTTACATCTGTAACCTCAAAGGTAAGGCCCAGATCTATGTTGAACTTACAGTTAATGGTGCTACATATACAGAATATATGGCTATAGCAAACCTGCTGCCTGACAGGTTTAGTGAAAACTTCACTCCCCAGTCCCCAGCACATGTACCCCAAAACATCCCTGACACCTGTCCCCCACCTAGTATCTCCAAGGAGCAGTTCTTAAATTCCCTCTCCAAGGCCAAAAATACAGTCTGTATGGGACCAGACAACATCCCGTGCTGCGTTCTACATGGGTTAAAACAGGACTTAGCATCACCATTAGGCATGCTTTTCAATCACAGCCTAAGCACTGGCTTCATCCCAGTGGAGTGGAAAACAGCTACTGTCATCCCTTTGCACAAATGGTGTGCATCCACAAACCCCAGAACTATAGACCCATTAGCCTGACCAGCCTTATCTGCAATACCATGGAACGGATCATCATGAACCTTATTAACAAAGATATAGGAAATCTCCAAATGCTCAACCCCACCCAGTTTGGCTTTGTCAAGGGGAGATTATGCCTGTTGAACTTGGTGGACTTCTTTGAGACAGTCACCAAAGCCCTAGACAAGGGCAAATCTGTATACAGCCTACCTAGACTTAGCCAAGGCCTTTGACACAATCCATCATTCAGGCATCATTGAAAAACTCACCCAGCTAGGTATCAACCCATATATTGTCAGGTGGGTTGCAAACTGGCTCACAGATAGAACTCATACTGTCAAAATACTCCACCTCCTCCAGCAGACCCATAACCAGTGGTGTTCCATAGGGATCAGTTCTGGGACCCCTACTTCTCCGAAGTATAGACTAAAACTAAAGGACTGTGGCTGACAAAGTTTGCTGATGACTGCAAACTGGCAGTGATCATTGAAACCCCTAGTGATGTCAGCATCCTGCAAGAAGGTTGTACGCAGACTAATGACTGGTGCCAAAGTCATGGTCTTAGAAAAAAATGCATTGTCATCCCCTTCGGCAAGGGTGATATTCCTGCAAGCTACCACACTAATAGCAATACCCTAAGCAAACAGTCAGTGGTGAGAGATCTGGGCACACAGGTCAACAGCAACCTTAACTTCAATCATCATGTCTCCACAGTGGTAAGAGGGGCATTTTGTATTGCTCATCTCACAATTAAGGGTATTGCCTCCAGAAAAAAAAGAGATTATAACCCCCGTACTCTTCCCTCATCAGGCCAATAATAGAATACAATGCTCCCTTTGGAATGTTCCTTTTCAAACACCTGCAGCAACTGGAAAGACCACAAACATTCCTTACAAAGAAAATTCAGGGTCTTCAAGATCTGTCTTATGCGGGCAGACTGAAATCATTGTCCCTTTACTCTGTGTCATACAGACTGCTCAGAGGTGACCTGTACCTTGCATATAGAGCAATCTCTGACCCATCTTAATGGAAATGGTGCACATTCACATGTCAAATGGCACACGGGTCACTGGCTGAAAGGACCTTAACCTGGTATATGACATCAACAGAACTTGCTGGAGAGATAGATTTGTCTCACAGAGGATGCCCCATCTTTGGAACAAGCTTCCTATTTATGTTAAACAAAGCCACTCATTGGCCCTATTTAAGTGCAATTTGGATGGTTGTATGGGTAGCTGGAAATTCACCCCAGACGTTCCACCTGTGTCCATCTTGAACAGGGGCAATAGTTGCTGATTTTAGTGTCTGCTTGAGCAAGAACCCCTTGGGAACACAAGTTGAACTGGGCTAGGCTCGTATGTGCCCAAGGGCCATTAACCTAGTAACCTCCTATGATCCTATGAATAGACAATAACTTTAGACCTATAGCAATCTTATATCCCCTCAACAAAATACTTGACAAATGCATTCAAAAACAATTGCTAGACTATCTCCTGCAGGAAGAACTCCTATCCCCTACACAGCATGGCTTCCATCCTTCCCATAGTACTAGCACTGCCTTTCTAACCTGTATAGCGACTGTCAATAAAGCTAGAGATAATGAAAAACTAGTATTTTCTTTATTTCTAGACTTGTCTAAAGCCTTCAGTATAGTTTGTCACAGCAAACTTCTACTTCATATGTCCTCACTAGGTCTCTCTTAGCCCACCCTTCTGTGGTTCAAAAGCTATCTGACCAATAGGTATCAGTCAGTAAAATGACATTCCACACTCTCTTCTTACTGTCCGATCATCACCAGTATACCACAAGGCTTTATCCTTGGCCCCCTCCTCTTTAGCATTTTCACCATCACCCTCTATACTTCCACACAACAGGCCACCCTAATACAATATGCACATGATTCCACTCTCATTTGCACATCTGATAACATGGTACACATCTAAAAATAACTCAGGAAGCATTAACAACCACTGAAATGTAGCTTCATAACTCACAGCTCATGCGTAACCCAAAAAAGAGAACACTGCTACATTTTTTCCGCAAATCCCTCTTTCATGAAAAAAGCAAAATTGAAAGTCCTCTCTCTTGATAATACAAGCATGAAAGTCACTTCTTATAGCAAACTATTAGGAGTGATAGTGGATGATAATCTTACATTTGACCTGCATATACAAAACTGCATAAGAAAAACTCATAAAAAACTAGTGATGCTTTACAGAGCCAAAAACTTTCTCAACAATGCAGCTAAAACTACATTTGCTACTGCTTATCTCTTCCCCACACTTTATGGCACTCCCGTCCTTACTAACCTCCAGGCTTCACAAAAAATTAAAACTTGAACAATACTATAATAAAGTTACTAAATCTGAAGCACATACCCCTTTCAGAAACCACAACTGTATAGCATTGAAATGTCTTAATTGGATCGCAATGCTATAAATTTGACTATTGTCTTAAAATCTAATAATCCTATTAATTTATAACCAAAGAATTCCTGCTTATATAATGCAGTTAAAAGTTTTTCAGGATTGGTTTTAAAAGAATTAACCAATTTATTTAAATTAATGATAATGATGAAGTATCAGAAATTATCTTATGGGATGCATTAAAAGCGTACCTATATTGATGAATTAAAAACTGGTATTTATGCAAAAGGAAAGAATGGGATAAAGAATTAATGACTTTACAATCTAACATAGATAAATTAAAAATTGAATATAAAACCTAATGATACAACTATACATTTAGAATTAAAAGGACTAAATCAAAAATATTTAGATACTTTACATCCTATAATTTCAGTACAATTATAAAAATGGAAATTACACTCATACTCAATAAATCTTATTTTTTTTACATAATTAGCCATAAGATCTAAGAAACAAATTGGTACATATCATATCAGAGAAATAAAATTTAAACACGGGAGGAGTGTTAAAGAGGTAACTGACTTAAAAGATATATTAAAATGTTTTAGATGTAATTATGAGAGTATTAATAATAATATAATACCTTTAGAAAATAGTGCTATCACAGATAACTTTCTGAAGAATAATATGCAACAGAAATTAACTAATGAACAAAAAAGTAAACATGATAAAGCTTTTTTATTAAAAGAACTAAAAGATCAAATTAGTAATATTAAAATAAATAAGGTGCCAGGGCTTGATGGATTAATCCCAGAATTATATAAATTGATACATACTAATATATGTCTTCTATTGAAAGTATTTGAAAAAGGCAGAACATCTTTGATTATTCCTCCTTCTTGGCATTATACTCTTGTTTCTCCCATTCTTAAAAAAATAAAGATTCTAAACTCTGTTCTTCCTACAGACCTATATCTTTGCTTAATGTTCATTATAAATTATTTCTGTCTGCTCTTGCCAAAAGATTGAAATATATTTTACCAAACTTAATAAAGGAAGACCAAACTGGGTTTATTCTAAATAGGAAAGTACATGATAATATAATTAAATAAAATACCTTAACTAATGTAGCTAACAAGTATAAAATAATTGTCAATAATAATCTTAGACTTAAATAAAGCTTTTGATTCTATTAGTTGGTCTTATTTATTTAAAGTACTTAGAGAATTTAATTTTTCTAAACCATTTATAGATCTTATTATAAATCTGTATACTAACTCCTTTTCATTTATGAAGTTTGGTTCCATTTTTATCAAGTTCATTCAAAAACTTAACAGGTACTAAGCAAGGATGTCCCATGTCATCTTTACTGTTTGTTTTAGCCATTGAAACTTTGCAAATTATATTAGAGCTAATGAAAAGATTAAAGGTTTACTAATAGATAATGATCTTAGCTGCAAAATCCAGTTAATTGCAGATGGTATTTTGATAACTACAGGTGATATTGAAATGTCACAACAACAAATAACTACAACAATAAAATATTTTGAAAAAGGTTTCTAGTTTAACATTTAATGATAATAAGACAAAAACATTATCAATTAATAAAAAATAACTAAATGTCTAAAGGGCTTTAAATTATTTAGCCAGGATAATATGTAAATTGATCATCTTGGAGTTGTCATTACATCACCTATAAAATATTCAATTGAAATTAATTATAATAATTTAATTAATATAGTAAATAAATTAATTGAAAATAGGGAAAATAATTTTTTATAATGGAAGATTGACTTACTCTGATAAAATGATTATTTTACCAACAGATATTTTATATACAGACATTAGTTTTTCTTCCCACTAAAATAATTCAGTAAGTTATATTCTAGTCTTCTTAATTTTTTTATGGTTTCCTAATAAATCAAGAATATCCCTAGAATGGCATACTGAAGGGTGGGAGGAAGGAGGTGTGGCTTTCAAAAATATTGAGCTATTTGCAAAATCTACTATTCTAAATATAATATCATTATGGTTAAATTCTAAAGATAATATCATTATGGTTAAATTCTTCCTATCAATCTATGTAGAAATTCATACATGAAAGATTAATTCAAAATAATAGAAAAAATGTAATCCCTCAAACTTTATTTGGAATAAACAGATTTTACTGGAGTCTAAGACATTATTACATTAATGATAAAAAGTTTCTAATTTCTATCCCATTTGTAAATTATATTATATGCACTTTTAAGACAGTTATTAATTCTAATTATGTAGTTAAAGATTTGCTTTTTCTTATATTCCCTATACCCAATACTTGTGGTTGCTTGGATACATTTAATACAACTAAAATGTTAGAATTTAAAGAAATGAATTTGTTGTTTTGACACCAATTTTTAAATGGGAATAAACTATACAATACTGATCTTCTTGTAAAGTACTCTTTAGAAAAGAACACTTGGTTAAGCATCCAAAGTTGTAATAAATATATAAGCGATAAACTTGTAGTCTTTATGGATTACCAGGAAAAACATATTCCTAAAATTTTAGAGTTTTTGTTCAATATTAATAGTAGTCTATAGAAAAACAAATTGTATTTATCAATAATATATAAAATTTTAAGAACAAAATTTATAAACATAACAAGAATTCATCCTTTTGGAGTTATTCCTCAAAAATAAATGGGAGTGAATTTTCTGTTAAAGATAAAAAAAATTGTCCTAACATCTAGTTTGAAGACTACTGCTTCCCCTTACTGGAAAATCTATAGTTGGAAGTTCCTTCATAGAGCATTTAACCCCTAAAAACATTGAATAAATTTATAAAACTAAAGAAAATTAAATGCTGGAGATGCAATGATGACTTATTTACAGATTTGACTTATATGATATTGTAATGCAAAATGGTTTTACCCTTTTGGAATGAATGTAAAGATTTCTGTCAAGCCTAGTGGTCGAATAAATGTATTTTATCTAATTCATTAATTTTTTTAATACTCCTATACCAGATGTAATCCCTAGATCACAGGTGCCTCTCCTTTCATCCATCTTAACCATAGCAAGAAAAATAGTTACTAAGAACTGGAAATATAAAACTGCTTTACTTTTCTCTGTGGAGAAGAGAGGAGCCGCTATGAATTTTCCACAGGATAATGTTACTGTCCCGTTTTTTCCGATATGCCTTTTCATGTGAACCTCCCCCATTCGCTGTTGAGAGGGCATTCTATGAGTTGGGGTGGAAGAGATGGAAGATATCACACAAATGCCATTTACCAAACTGTGATTATTAGGTTGCAACCCAAACTCTTTAGTTTATAACATTTTGTCCACTACTTTAACAGAAGCCCAAACAGCACTTTTGAATAGAGGGCTATCCTTCGTACCTGCACAATCTTCCAAGGTTATTGATGTAATTGTTAACCTAAGATTGTTTGCAAAGGACATGGCTTTGAAATTGATGTTGCCTCCCGGTAATGATGAAGATACTTTTTCATTTAAGAAACAGAGTGTTTTTAAACTTCAGTTGCATCCTTTAATAGAACCTTTTGCCAGAGTTTGTGAAACAGATACTTTTACTATTTTAAATGAAGAACATCACATTAAGTTTTACAACCTTACACAGCAGGAAAGGTTGACTCTGAAACAGCTGCCTAATAATAGTGACATTTTTTTTTGACCTGTCGACAAGGGAGGTTCAGTTGTTGTCATGGACACTGTTCATTATATTAACAGCATATGTACTATGCTAGGTGACAATTCTACATAAGTTAAGATCACCAGAGCTGTTGCTAATTAGTTGATTAGTGATGTGCATGATCATTTGAATGATCTCTTGATTGCTGGTCAACTTTCAAGGGAGTTGTTCAATTATTTTCTGGTTCCACATCCATTATTTCCATCCATCCATGGCTTACTTAAGATACATAAGTGTTTACTGGATCCCCTGATGCGGCTGAGTGTTCCGGGGGTATGGATGGATAATGGAACCATTATGGATATTTGTAGAACATCATCTAAAATCATTACTGGATAAAGCACCAGCTGTCATTAGAGACACTGAGGATTTTTTATGCTCGCTGGGGAATTGTGTTACTTAGCTTGAGCATGTTAATGATGTGTTATTTTTGGTGACTCTGGATATCTGCACATTATTCATGATTATACTTAATGACTTTGGTTAAAAGTCTATAAAAAAACAATGATTATAATATCACAAGTTTTAATTGAATACGTACAGTGGATATAAAAGGTGTACACACCCCTGTTAAAATGCCAGGTTTAAAAAAATGAGACAACAATAAATCATTTCAAAACTTTTCCCACCTTTAATGTGACCTATAACCTGTACAATTCAAATGAAAAACAACAAATCTGTTAGGGGAAAAATATAAAAAAAATAAAAAGCAATAAGCTGGTTGCATGAGTGTGCACACCCGTAAGCTAATACTTTGTTGAAGCACCTTTTGATTTAATTACAACATTCAGTCTTCCTGGTGCACACCTGCCATCAATTAAAGAGACTCTGATTAACTCCAAATAAAGTTCAGCTGTCCTAGTAGGATTTTCCCTGACATTTACTCAGTTACCTGCTACAGCAAAAGCCATTGTTCACAGAGAGCTTAGAAATCACCAAAGGGATCTCATTGTTGAATGGTATCAGTCAGGAGAAGGGTACAAAAATATTTCCACTGCATTGGATATACAATGGAACACAGTGAAGACAGTCATCAAAAAGTGGAGAAAATATGGGACAACAGTGATGTTACAAAAAACTGCATGTAACTCCAAAATTGATGAAAAGACAAGATGAGAACTGGTCAGGGAGGCTGTCAAGAGACCTACAGCAACACTGAAGGAGCTGCAGGAATTTCTGGCAAGTACTGGTTGTGTACTACATGACAACAATCTCCCGTATTCTCCATATGTCTGGACTACGGGGTATGGTTGTAAGACGGAAGCTTTTTATTACACAGAAAAACATCTAGGCCCAGCTAAAATTTGCAAAACAATACATCACGTCTCCCAAAAGCATGTGGGAAAATGTGTTATGCTGTGATGAGACCAAAGTTGAACTTTTTGGCCACAATTCCAAAAGGTACATGTGGCATAAAAACAACACATCACATCACCAAAAGAATACCATCCCCATAGTGAAGAATGGTGGTGGCAGTATCATGTTTTGGAGTTGCTTTTCTTCAGCTGGAACTGGGGCTTTAGTCAAGGTGGAGGCAATTATGAACAGTTCCAAATACATGTCACTTTTGGCCCAAAACCTTCAGGCATCTGCTAGAAACCTGAAGATGAAGAAGAATTTCACCTTTCAATTTGACAATGACCCCATGCATACATCCAAATCAACAAAAGAATGGCTTCACCAAAAGAAAATTAAAGTTTTGGAATGGCCCAGCTAGAACCCAGACCTAAATCCAATAGAAAATCTGTGGGGTGACCTGAAGAGGGCTGTCCAGAAGAAATGCCCTCGCAATCTGACATATTTGGTGTGCTTTTGCAAGGAAGAGTGGGAAAATATTGCCAAGTCAAGATGTGCCATGCTGATAGACTCCTACACAAGAACACTGAATGTTGTAATTACATCAAAAGGTGCTTCAACAAAGTATTAGTTTATGGATGTGCACACTTATGCAACCAGCTTATTGTATGTTTTTTATTTTTTATATTTTTCCCCTAACAAATTTGTTTGTTTTTCAATTGAATTGTACAGGTTATAGGTGACAATAAAGGTGGGAAAAGTTTTGAAATGATTTATTGTGGCCTCATTTTTTTTTATATCACAAAAAAACTGGCATTTTAACAGGGGGTGTGTACACTTTTTATATCCACTGTATTTTGTTGAAATTGATTCTTGAATATAATATTTTAATTTTTAATGGGGATTTTTATTGGCAGAAACTGGGTGTTGGCGATGGGTACACATTGTGTAAATAGTTATGCAAACCTAGTTCTGGCCAATTGGGAAGATGAAGTGGTATTTACTGATCATGTTTTTCATTGTCATTTAATTTTTTTATAAACGTTTTGTTGATGATATTTTTATTTTATGGAGAGGTTCTGTACACCTGTTATATGGTTTTGTTAATTTCTTAGAAAGCAAAGTCAGTGTTTTGGATTTACTCTGCAATATTCCAAAAGGAATATAGATTTTCTAGATCTATCCTTGACAGTTAATGAGAATGGTACTGTAGATACCTCACTATACAGAAAGAGTTGCTGGAAGAATAGCATTTTATGATGGTCTAGTATGCACCCAAAACATATTTTTTAGAAATATTTTTGAAAGGTCAGTTTTTCAGGGCATCAAGATTTCACACAGATGACACCGAGAATCTGTTAGCTATTAATAAATTGTCATGTGATTTTTAAAAAGAGATTACAGTAAGCATGAGATTGGTTGCTTTTCATCAGATGACTTGTCTGGAAGATCAACTACTGATGAACCATATTTTAGAAGAAAAGCAAGGATTTTAGGCAAAAAAGGAAGAGATTCTAATTTGAGATGCAGAGTGCCTCTTACATGTAGTAGCGATAGCAGTGCTATCTGTGATGTTATTTCTAGAAACTGGATAATCCTTTTATCTGATGATAAAACTAAGGCAGTAGTAGATGCTAAGGCTAGTTTTGCTACAAAAGCAATTTATCTCTTAAAAAAAACAATTGTATTATGGTCATAGGAAGAAGTCCTGTATTAAGTCTGATAGAACGGGTACTTTTCCCTGCAGAACTTGTAAAGCCTGCAGTTCAATGCCAGGTTTTAATGTTTTTATACATATATTAATGCAGAAAGTGTTTACTTTTAATTGTTATGCAGACTTCAGAACTAGCAACTTTATTTCTCTATCTAGCTGTAAATAATGTGAACTATTCTATATAGGTAAGACAAATAGATTATTGAAAGAGCGTGTCTTTCAGCACCTCAGGGACATTAGGAATAAGAATTGTCTGAATGCGTTATATAAACATATTAAGGGTAACAGCAGCCACTTTCATTTTCACAGTACTGGAAATTATTGATGTTGATATAAGGGGAGATCTTGTCAACAAGACTGAAATAGCAGAATTGAAATGGATAATTATTTTACAGGCAGACAAATATCTTGGTTTAAATGGATGTATTCCTTTAAAACTAGTCTTGAAAGCGAGAACTTACTGATCTGTTGATGTAGCGTATTTCTGATTGGTTATTTTCTTTTTAAATATCATTTATTTTATTATAGAGATCTGATGAAGCACTTATGTGTGAAAGCACTTGTCTAATTTATTGCTGGTGATTTTAATTTGTTATATTAAAATATATGGTAACTGCCTTGCTGGTTGGATGGTATTTTTCTCTTATCTGGATATTCTTTGGGTTATCTAATCAACCTTTAGTTGGCCTGCATTTCTTCTTTTTTTCTCATGATCCGTTTTTATGTAGATTTTTTCCTTCTTTGATTTTTGTGTGACTGTGGAGTTGGTATATATAAGTTTGAGAGGTGTGGGGGGGCTTGCACCCCCTACACATCAGGAAGTGTGAGGTGAGGGGCTTGCCCCCCTCCCCCCGTAAATAAAAGAAAAAAGGAGTTTTTCACTTGTTTGGCTTTCAGGCATTTTTTTCATTTTTTTTAAGTCAACGTTCAGGAAGTTGGCATTTCATAGTAGAACCATTATTGTAGACAAGGTCGTCACAAAGTCTGTTGAATAATACTTTACTACTAGCAGATACTTTTTCTCATTGCGCACACACTTGTTTACTGTAATTCTTTACTATGGCTCTTCTGGCAGTAGAATCATAATAAGAGATGATTTACTTTGAATCATTTGTGTTCATTTCAGAATGGACACAGACACAATTTTGGTTATTATGTCATCATTAATATTTGTCCACTTTGCAGACATTGTTGCTCTCTCCTCTGCACTTGCTCAGCCTTTGATGCCCCTCATGGATTTCTGTCAGGACCAGAGGCATACTAATGTGGGTTTGAGGGTATGATCTGCCCCATGTGTCGCTTGTCCTATGTTATGATTCAAGATGAACAGGCGGGGTAGTTGGTTTATATGCTTTATTATATAGAAACACATCAGGATGGATAGCAGCAATATAAAATATAAGCAAACTGATTAACTGACAGACCATTACACACATGCATGCTTACATCTCAACAGCTTTCTACAAAATGGCAATCTGGCACGCACGTGCTCATTATTCATACACATGTGCAAACCCATGGAAAGCTTCTTAAAGGTATACATACATACTCATCTACATCCTCCCTCTTTAATGAATTGCCCACAATAAATGACATCTGAAAAAGACATGCAATTATACAGATACTGAGAAATAAACATGACATTCGTGTCCAAGTTGCCGTGTATCTGGAACATGGTCTGGAAGTGTGACTTGATCTAGTGGTATAGCAATTAGGACTGGGTTTAGCAACAGGGACAGTCATCTTTTCACAAAACCAATCTGATCAAAACCTTTTGCTGTCTGCATCCTTACAATCTCTCCTTTTTTGTAATGGATCGAGTGGTTTGCTGGTCTTATCTTACCAGGACTTCTGGGACAAATGCTTTTTCAGGAGTTGAGCTTTAACTGCTTTGTTGTTATAGCGCATGAACCAACAAATTACTACTGATTTCTCACTTCTGTGACTTCAAAATCAAGTTTCTCATTTTCATACTGTTCAGTGGTATTTCTGGGTGATCTGGACAAAGTATCAGCAAAATAAAAAAGTTTGCCTTTGTGTAGACCAGACTGAAATTATACTTTTGCAAGTCCAGTATCATGAGTTGTAATCTGGCAGGAGCTGACTAGAGGTTGGTGATCTGTTTTGATTTGAATTTGGCGGCCATAAATATAATCATGGAACTTTGAACATGCAAACACAAATGCCAAGAGTTCTTTCTCTATGTGGGCATGCTGCATCTCAGTTTGGGTTAGAGTTCTGGAGGCATAGGCTACTGGTCTACCCTCTTAAAGAATGACTGCACCAAGACCAAATTTTGAAGCATCACAAGAAAGAGTTACTGGTTTGTGAACATCATACTATCTCAAGGTAGGTGGACTGCCAATTCTGTGTTTCAGGACATCAAATGCTCTTTGGTGTTGCTCTGACCAGAACCAGGTTATATCTTTGCATGTCAGCTCTGCTAAGAGAGTTGAACATTGGCAAAATCTGGAATGAACTTGCCTAGATAGTTGACCATGCCAAGAAAACATTGTAGGGCTTGGACATTATCTGGAGCTGGTATCTCAAGAATTGCTGATTGCTCAGAAGGATCTGGTCATAAGCCTGAACGGGTAAACAAATGACCATCGTAAGTAACTTGTTTTAGCCTGACCTTGCACCTCTGAGGATTCAGCTTAAGATTCACTTCATGTGCTCTTTCCAGAACTTTCTTGAAGTTGCTGTCATACTCGGCTTCACCATTACCTCCTACTAGAATATCATCTACTATAATAGCACATGGATAACTAGAAAAAGTTTGCTCCATTACGCTGAACGACTTCACTGGCAGAATTAATCCCAAATGGTATTCTCAAAAATGTGTACCTGCCAAAAGGTGTGCTGAAACTAGTTAGCAACGAAAATTTTCGGTCAAGTAAAATTTGCCAAAATTAACTTTTTGCATCTAAGACAGAAAAAACAGTGGCATTTGGCATAAGAGCAGCAACTTCTTCAGCTGTATGCATTGGATGATAAAGTTTAGTGCTTTCTTGAAGTCTCATATTACAAATTCCGATATCATTCGAACTTCTGTTATGAGCTACTACCATGGAGGATACCTATTCAGTTGTTTTTTCTACTGGACAAATCATCCCTTGCTGCACCATTCTGTCTAACTCAGCTTTGACTCTGTTCTGCATAGCTACTGGAACTTTCTTTGCTGGTCTGATAACTGGGCTTACTTCAGGGTCTAACTTCATGGAGTACACAACTGAGAGTTTAGCTAGTTTGTCTTGAAAAGATCAGCATAAGCAGAAAAAATTGACTAGGCGAAATTAGAATAGTGGTCTTTCAAGCTTATGTGGTGCACTTCCTTATTAAATGAAAGTAGTTCCATTTTCAAACAGTCTCTGAAGCCTAATGACTGTAAGTGCCTTTGAACTACATAAAATTGCAAGTCATAGCTGTTCCCAGCAGAGTAACATGAAAGCACTACTGAGCCTTCAGTTTGAATTTCTTCACCACCAAAAGCAACAAGCTTTGCACACATCGTTAAGTGAAGTTTCTCACCAGCACTTACACTAGCAAACTTTTCTGCTGACATAACATTGCAATTTGAAACAATGTGAACTTTGAGCTCTGTGGGTCTCCCATTAATCAGAACAGTACAAAATACTTCATTCTTTGCCCACAAATCTACTGCATCTGCTGTTTCACCAAGCAGAGGCACACCATCAACATAAAAAGTAGGGTCACAGCTTTCTAGTTGATCAACTTGTCTCTTGGAATGTTCTCTTTTAATAAAAGAATGAACCTCTTTTGATTTACAAAACCATTGAAAATGATTCCACTTTTTACATTTGTGGCACAGCTGACACAAGCTAAGCACTTTTCTCTTTTAGACACATGATTACCACCTCAATTACGACAGTTGACTATGAGGCTAGGTGAGGGGACATGCTTTGAGTTTGCTGACTCACCCTTGTGCTTCACTGAGACTGTGTGTGCTCTGTTATTTGCTAGAAAGCTACAGGTTTTACCATGGAGTGTGACAGCACTCACAGTTGCTGCCATGTGCTTGGACCTGTTTCTTTTAACCACGTGCTGCATATTATCAACATTAACACTAGAAGATACTGGAAGCATGCATTTCTCATTTGAAAGCATATTTGTGTGCTTTTCTGTGAGCTCATATAGCTGACAAATCTCAATGGCCTTATTCAAAGTTAAATCACTGTCATGAAGCAAAATCTTTCTCACAGAATCATCTTTAATACCACACACAAGTCTGTTTTTTTATCAACTCACACTTTAATCACCAAACCTGCACGTTTTAGCTTTGTTTCTCAAGTCAGTTATATATGCTGCAAAAGTTTTACCAGGCTTTTGATCCCTTGTGTAAAATAAGTGCCATTCCATTGTAATATTCGTTTGGGGGTTACACATTTCTCTAAATTTATGTTTTAAGCACTCAGGGGTCTTCCCTTGTTTCTGCCGGTACCACTATATGATGGTTTCTCCCTCTCCTGCAAACACAGCAGGTGCATACACAAATGTCCGCTCTCTTACTATGGCTTCTGAGCCAGCTAAATTAAGCAGAATAAATGCCTTTGTATGTGGATCTTTATCAGAAAATGCAGCTTGTATGAAAATATCACACTCTTGCTCAAACACTCTTCAGTTCGCTGCAATATCATTATCATATACAAGTGTAAATGGGCTACGAAAGCATTCAGCCATGCCAACATAATATGCTTAAACACACTGCAAATATGGCCCTTCTAATTATGTACGAACGTGAACACACCAGATGCTTGTAACAACATTCAAATGCACAATAAACTTTTCGAAAGACTGCACTTTGCAAAGTACTCTGAAATGGCTGTATTTTATGAAAAAAAATCCACTGTAATACTGCACAAACTTGCAAACACTGTACAACTCAGATATCTCAAATAACGTTAGTTAAGGCAAAAAAGTAACAGAGAACAAAAAAATACAGCGTTTTCCTTGTTTTATACATTTTATGTGATTCGGATATTGTTCTAAACAATTTTGTAACTATTTTGAGTATTTTTATCAACATATTGCAGTTTTGGACATATTGCTTAATTAGAAATTCGTTTTGACCATTCTGAGTGCTTCATTTTATATTCACTGAGTAAAAAATCAAGTAAATATTAGTACCTGGAATTTGTTTCTCACTTGCTTACGAGTTGTTTGAGGAGTAGGGATGATCCACTCCTGTATAATCCTCCAAATGTAACCCGTGTGCCTCATGGTCTTGACTCTGGATCCCTTTCTGACTACCCCTCCATTAACACAGCCCCCCCCCCCCCCCCACTGCAAAGGTAACCACCTTAAAAACCTTCTCCAGAGCTGACTTTGGACTCCTAAAAACAGAGGTGACTAACTTCACGGTACCCATTCTAATGGAAAATAGCTGCATGACTGCCGAATCATACACTAATGCACTTTACATACATGTACATAAATGCATGGAACTAGCCATACCCAAGACGCTCTCCTCCATAAAAAGGAAACCAATCTGGTGGCCCCCTGCCATTAATAAACTCTACAACAGAAGGAAGAAACTGTTGCAGAAAAAGGTGACGCCCCAAGACTGGAAAAACTCCCTTATTAGCCTCAACAATATCCTCTAAAGCCAGCTATGAAGGCAGAATTGCAGCAGACACTAAAAACAATCACAAAGCCTTCTATAGCTATATCAAGTACCTCCATGGCAATACCCAGATTTGCTCTGACTTATGGCACAATGGTACCTCCTATACTGAGCCAACAGATATTGCCAACATACTGGCCGACAGATTCAGTGCCAGCTTTACCTGTCTCTTTCCCCCAAAGGACCAATCAGAATACCGGAAGAATGCCAGGCACCCAGCATTACTGCAGTGCAGGTTAAAGCTGCATAGTCCAAGGACAAGAATACAGCTTACATGGGACCCCATAATATCCCTGGCTGTGTTCTACATGAACTACAAAGTGAACTGGCACAACATCTGTGTGCCCTGTTCAGTCACAGCCTCACCTCAGGCATTGTTCCTACTGAATGGTGCACTGCTATAGTCATCCCTGTCCATAAAGGGGGAGTGACTACAGACCCTGGGAAGTATCACCCCATTAGCCTGATGAGTCTGATATGTAAAGCTATGGAGCGCATAATCATGGACCTGATTAACAAAGATATAGGAAATCTCCAAACTCTAGACCCCACACAATTTGGCTTTGTGAAAGGGAGATCATGCCTGCTCTACCTGGTTTACTTCTTTGAGTCAGTCACCAGGGCTGTGGATGAAGGTCAGGCAATGCATACAGCCTACCTCGATTTAACCAAGGCCTTTGATACCATTCCTCACTCAGGAATTATTGATAAACTCAACAAACTAGGTATCAACCCCTATATCACTAGGTGGGTTGCAAATTGGCGCACAGATGGAACACACAGTGTGAAAGTAGTGGACTCCAAATCAGACTGCTGACCAGTCACGAGTGGAGTTCCACAGAGATCGGTCCTGGGTCCTCTCCTGTTCGGCATCTACTTCTCAGAAGTCCAGGCCAACACAAAGGGACTCTGGCTAACCAAGTTTGCAGACGACTGCAAACTGGGAGCCATTATTAACTCCCCAAGTGATGCAGACATCCTACAGAAAGGCCTCACTGAGACCAATGACTGGTGTCGAAACCATGGCCTTAAGCTTAATGCCAAAAAATGTGTCATCGTCCCCTTTGGTAACAGCTCAGTTCCTACTATTTACCACATCGATGGGAGCCCAGTGAACACTGAAGGTGTTATAAGAGATCTGGGGACGCAGGTTGACAGCAACCTCTTCTTCAACCACCATATTGCCACTGTGGTCAGAAAGTTCTTCTATGTGACACATCTCATTACCAAGGGTTTTGCATCCAGGAAGAAAGAGGTCATTGTCTCTCTCTCTCTACTCTTCCCTCATTAGACTTATCATCAAGTATAATGCCCCATTTGGCATTTACCTCACTAGACACCTGCAACAGCTGGACAGGTCACAGAAGTACCTCACGAAGAGGATCCTAGGTGTTAAACACATGTCCTATATGGACAGACTCAAAAGACTCCAGCTATTCTTTGTCTCATATCGCCTACTTAGAGGCGATCTCTCCTTGACTTACAAAGCCATGTCTGACCCAGCTCTGTTAGAAATGCTACATCTACAGAAATCCCAATCCCTCCGCACCACATGCTCCAGAGATCTCAACCTCATTACCACAATCAACAGAACATGCTGGAGGGACAGGTTCCACACCCAGAGACTGCCCATGCTCTGTAATAGACTTGTCATACATGTCAAGCAGAGCACCTCGTTGTCCCTCTTCAAGAGAAATTTTGATGAGTGGATGAGTAATAGAAAGTTCATCCCAGGGATCACTCCAGTGGCTGTACTTGATAAAAGCACTGGGAACTAACGTCGGGCGACATGATGCCAGGGCACCTTTATGGGCTAGGCTTGTAAAGGCTCCAAGGCCATTAGCCTAGTACACACCTATGAACCTATGAACCATGTTGCTTGTCCTATGTTATGATTCAAGACGAACAGGTGGGGTAGTTTGTTTATATGCTTTGATATATAGAAACTCATCAGGATGAATAGCAGCAACATAGCATATTTATTTATTTATTTATTTAACATTTGTTGACCAGGAAAGTCGGACTAGAACAGAGCCTATTTTCAGCAAAGGCCTGAGGAGAAACACTCCAGATGCATGTCTTTGGAATATAAACAAACAAATTAATTAACAGACCATTATATGTATGCATGCTTACATGTCAGCAGCTCTCTACAAAATGGCAGTCTGGCTCACACGTGCTCAGTATTTATACACATGTGCAAGCCCATAGAAAGCTTCTTAAAGTTATACATACATACTGATCTACATCGGGTGCAAATACAGCCTTGCCTTTTAAAAGCTTTTCACATTTTAAATGCGAAAAGCTTAAAGTAAAACCAGGGCTGGATTCTTTAAGGGCATTCTTCTTTAAGAATGCCCACTGTTTGTGCACCTCTGTGTGCGTCGACATAAGCATGCACCTGTTGCTTTCTCCTTTACTGCGTTCCACATGGAATTTAAATACTGCACCTGCTGCTTAGTCCTTTTCTGCTTTCAGAGCGGAATTTAAATATAAGATGACTGCTGCGTGTGTGTGTGTGTGTGTGTGTGTGTGTGTGTGTGTGTGTGTGTGTGTGTGTGTGTGTGTATGTGTATGTTAGGGACATACTTTTCTACCTTTTAGCCCAAGAAATTTGGACAAAGCTTGACATAATAGGGGTACAAAGGCCCAACAATAGGGACAAATTTTAAATATTGCCCATACAAACTTGGAAAGTTGCTAACATAGCAGGCTATATATTAAAATGCATTTTCTAAAGGATATGAAGTCTGAAACTCAAATGTATGACATTATTTACATTTCTCAAATCATCCCAGTGATTTGCCAGAAAACCAAAAAATTTTATGAAGAATAGACCAAAATTTTGAGGCAAAAATCTGGACATTCTTCAAATATCTGAGCAGTTGAGATGTATACAGTTTAGTTAATTTCCTGATACTCAAATCCTGTACCTTGGTTACAGGAAACAAGACCCTGAATCCTCGACAACAACTACCAAACTAGAAAAAATGAGTTTTGATGCATTGTCAAGGAATTGAGTTTCAGTGCATTTTCAAGAAATTGTGAGCTTAAAGGGAAGAGAAGTTTACTGCTGCTCATGCTAAGTCTGTTTTCAATGTGCAATTGTTTTGTTCAACAAGTAGTGATAGCACAACAGATAGCATACTTGCTTTTGATGCAAAAGTCTGTGTGTTCTACTCCCACTGCATGTAGATGGATTTCTGATACTGTGTTGTACTTTAAGGGGGAGGGGGTAGATGTGCCACAGTCCTGAGTGTGTTCTCTTTTGGATGAGATGTCAGTTTGCCATCCATTCCCTATTGCAATATTACCAGCTTACCATTTTTTAGTGTAACAGGCAATTTATTCTTCAAGGGCAGCAGGCACTGAATGCCATCCATTCCCTATTGCAACATTACCAGCTTACCATTTTTAATGTAACAGGCAATTTATTCTTTGAGGGCAGCAGACACTGAATTTGTAGATGAAACATTGAAATATAAAGTTGTTTGCAAGCAGCAACCTCTTCATTAGTTACAGATCACTTTAATGTGGAATTGAATGACTTTTACTAATGCAGAGATTGTCTATATTGACTGGTACTGGTTGACTGTAATAACAGAAGTTTGAGTGGTCTTTCATATTTGAAATGTTCTGAAATGGGCAGTTTTATAATTTTTGGGTGGTATGTTTTGTTTTATTGCTTCTAGTAAAATGTTCAGAATTACAAATATAAAACACACTGTGACAAGTGGTGCTGTATTTATACAAGGAATATAATTTAGTACAATCAGGAAGGTGAATCAAAGAACACATGCTTGTATGGATAGGGGTCCCTATCAGTTCAGCAAAAAATCAGTTTACTGAATGCCATTTTCAGTGCAATTACATTGAACATGCCGTTCGTTGAACTTTTCATACTGGGATGGCGGTACAGTGAAGATCAGAAAATTTGCCCTTTCCCCACCTTAGTGCGATCATGGAATTGGTATATATAATTAGCAGGGTGTGTGGGGGGCACAGATCCCCATGTGAAGGGAATTCGATGATCGGCATTTCCAGTGAAATGCCATGCATTGAAGCGATGGTTCGCTGAAGTGATATAGACCCGTATGGACAGTCCTAGAAATGTGTGCAAGGAGTCTATGGTTTAAAAACAGCCCAAAGGTAAACTTTATCTGCCACTGACCAGATGCATTTTCTTTCAATGTGGGTTTCAATTCTGTTTCAATGAATGTGAGTTTCAAAGGCAGAGAAGTTTACTGTTAAAGCTAAGTCTGTTTTATTTTGTTTAGCAAATGTCTGTCAGTGTTTGTGCTATAAAATTTGAAATAAAAATTTAAAATTAAATCCAAATATCTGTAATCACTGTAGAGATGAAGAAAATAGTACGCATACTGAGAGGCTTGAACATTGTTTATGGTAACTGAGGAGAAATGTACAAGTAACGGGATGCTGGATTGTCTGCAGTAGGGGGTTCAGTGTGTGTGTGTGTGTGTGTGTGTGTGTGTGAGTTTGGTGTGAGTGTGTGTGTGTGAGTGAGTGTGAGTGTGGGTGTGTGTGTATTTGTTTAAATATTTTAAAGTTTGGTGTGTGTGTGTGTGTGTGTGTGTGTGTGTGTGTGTGTGTGTGTGTGTGTGTGTGTGTGTGTGTGTGTGTGTGTGTGTGTGTATGTGAGTTTGGTGTGAGTGTGTGTGTGTGTTTGTGTGTGTGAGTGTGAGTGTGTGTGAGTGTGAGTATGTGTGAGTGTGTGTGTGTATATGTGTGTGTGTGTGTATTTGTTTAAATATTTTAAAGTTTGGTGTGTGTGTGTGTGTGTGTGTGTGTGTGTGTGTGTGTGTGTGTGTGTGTGTGTGTGTGTGTGTGTGTGTGTGTGTGTGTGCATTTGTTTAAATATTTTAAAGTTTGATGTGTGTGTGTGTGTGTGTGTGTGTATGTGTGTGTGTGGATTTGTTTAAATATTTTGAAATTGGATATTTATGATCTTTTTGTTTCATTGTACTGTTTTGCCCTTTTTTTGTTTTGGTGGTGTGGGAGCTAGATAGCTGGGCTGTGGATTAAAGTAATTTGCTCTTTCACTTGCTCAGTTTAAATTTTGACATTAAGGCTGGTAAGTGAATATTTGTAGGGGGAGGGTTGTCCAGTTGTGCTGTGGATGAATGTAACTTGTCCTTTTCATCTGGTCATTTTAAATTCCATCCTTAAGGTACATTTGTGTGAATAAATCTGAATATTTATGCTTTTTGGGGGATGGCAGTAACTCTGTCATTTTCATATTATTTTAATTGGTGGCTAGTGTGCATTTGTATGAAATAAATTGATTTTTTAATTAGGGGTGGCTAGCTGTGCTATGGGAACTTATCCTCTCATTTGCTTAGCTTAACATCTGGTATTAGCATAGTGAAATAAATTGGAATATTTATGCGTTTTTTTTTTCATGTGAGGGGGTGGCTAACTGTTTTATTGATGAAATAACTGGTGCTCTGTTTAAAGTCGGGAATTAACAATCTGCAGTTGTGTGAAATAAACTGGAATATTGTAAGAAATGCATTTGCAACTGTTACCGGTTTTACAGAATGTTCTTGTATGTTTGCTTTGCAAGTTACTCTTACATTGTTTGCTTAGTTTATATTCTGCATTTTTATGACTAGTGTCCATTTGTATAAAACATGCTGCAATATTTGCTCTCTCTCTCTCTTTCTCTGGGTGCTGTATTTGTAAAACTAAGTTGGAACTGTTCCTGATTTTGCAGAATTTTCCTAAGTTTGCTTCATCTTCATCTGTTCCTAATAGAATTTGGGGCCAACTGTCCACATAAGTTACCAAATCCCAACGTACCAGGTCAGCTCTTAGGGGTGTTGGCAGTGTCGTACTCAACTTTCCAAAGGAGACGAAAATGCATTTTTTGACATTTAGTTTTAGTCCATGATTATGGCACTAGTTATTTGTTTGGGAGAAGTCATCCTGTAGGATGCCTGAGGCTTTATTTGATCACTACTCCTAGCTTGCTCCTTGCTGGCAATTATTTTGTTTCTTTTCATGATTATTACAAAAAGCCATTGTCATAGAGGTGGAGGAGGTATTAGAAAAAAAAATCTCTGGGGGGGGCAGTTAAAAAATTCAGCTCCAGGTGTCAAATATGCTAGGTACATCTCTGCTCAGGACTTCAGCTCTTTCCACAACAATCTGATCCTGGTACAATAAGACAAAAAGAGAGCCTTGTGATCTGACAAGTAAGATCTCACAAAAAAGTATTTGTACAACAAGTGAATTGTCCTTGTCAATGTACTTGGCCACTCATTGAAACATTGGCAATTGTTATTCTGTAGGTCTGCATCTTAGTTATTACTCTGAGGATGTCTCTTCAGTAGGAGGTCACTGGTGGTTCAGACATTATGATTTATACATATTGTACATATGCCCTTATGTTCTTTTTATTATCTGATTAGATTGTCACATTCCCTGGATTTCTGGATAGGGTATCTGCTACTATGCACTATTTGCCTATAAAATGAGCTATATGTACATTCATTCATCTAATCCAAATCAGCAGACTTTGATATAGTGCAGGAATTTATCCAAGTCACAATCCACTTGGAGTGCCATGACTACACTCTAAAATAGGAAAAAGGATAAAAGGAGAAACTTGAAGTGCTTCCTTAAAGCAAGTCCTGATCTTAACTACTCTTAGAGGTGCTTAACAGAAAATTTCTAAGGACACCTTTGTGCAGGTAAGACTAGGTTTCATGCTAATGACTAACATCTGACCAGTGGTTACTTATACTGAGCACGATCTGGGCAGCTGCTACAGGGGTCCCATTACTCGGCAGTACAGGGCAGTGTTTGATGTCCAATGATATTTTTTTTAAGTTTGCATTAGTAGTACAAAAACACAGTGAACTGTGCATGTCAGTTTATTCTTCTTTAAACCTTGGCCTCTGAATTTCATAGGTCCTTCTGGGTGGGGTCACAGGTCAAAGCTGCTCACCGGTTGCCTTTTTATTAATTATGGACAGGCTTAAGTGCAATGAATTTACCTGAAGTAATTCTTCTTTATGAAATATATCAATACCAAGATCATACCCCTATAGTGCCTTTTTTAGGCAAGGTTCAAAGGACAAAACCACCACCATAACAAATACAAGCATGCAAAATATGAAGGTAATGCTACTCAATGCTAGAAGTCTAAACCTCAAAATGCACTCTCTCGAGGCACTCCTAAAAATGGAGAACATCGATATCTGTGCAGTAACTGAGACCTGGTTCAAGTCTTCAGAGAGCACCCCTGCAATACCAGGCTAAAAGTCTTACCACACTTTTCGGCTACCAAACCAAGACCGAAACACTAAAGGTGGAGGAGTGTCCATATTCACCAAGAATATTCACACCTCCAGTCTAGTTGCTCAACACAATGCATCTGAAATTCTCCAGGTGCAACTAACAATAGGTAAGACTGCAATCCAAATTGTAGCTTGCTACAGATCCCCCACCATGCCCCAAGATTCTCACTACACCTTTCTAAACATACTGAAAACTATTAAAACACAACCAAACAACCCAATACTGGGTGATTTCAACTACCCTACCATTAACTGGGAAAACTACTCAGGTACCAGCACCTTTTCTCAATGGTTCTTGGAATTCATAAATTCCAAAGCCCTGGATCAACTAATCCATTGTCCCACCAGGGGCTCCAATATCTTAGACCTGGTCATTACCAACATGGGAGATAGATGCTCCACAGCAGTGGTCACCCCCTCATTGGTTAGGTCTGACCATAAGCAAATCACCCTTGACATCCACATCCCACCCCCACCCCCCAGTAAGGGAACCTTCCTAAAAAAACTTCTACAAAGCCAACTTCATGCTACTCAAGTCAGAAGTGACAAACTTCATGACACCCATGCATCGGGAGCTGAATGTTCGACTGCTAAATCCTACACTTAGGCACTGTATGAGCACATCCACTTGTGCATGAATCGTGCCATCCCAAATAGAACCAAAATGCTCTCCTCCAAAAAAAGGAAGCCAATCTGGTGGTCCCCTGCCATAAACAAATTGTACAACAGAAGAAAGAAACTTTTGCAGAAAAGAGGAAAATCCCAGGATGCAAAAAACTCCCTTACCAGCCTCAGTAAGAAGCTGGGATCCCTCATAAAATCCTCCAAAGCTACTTACGAAAATAAAATTGCCAAAGATTCCAAAGACAACCACAAGTCATTCTTTAGTTATGTCAAGAATCTAAATGGCAATGCTCAGATGCTCTGAGCTACAACAGAATGGCATTAAATATACTGATCCCAAGGATATTGCCAATATCCTGGCAGATCGATTTAGTGCCAAATTCACCCCCCTCTCACCCCATAAAGGGCTCATCTCAATACCAAAAGATTGCCAAATTCTGGTAATCATGGCCACACAGGTAGAAACTGCACTCTCCAAAGCTAAGGATACAGCATCCATTGGACCGGATGACATCCCGGGCTGTGTACTACATGAATTATAAAATGAACTGGCACCTCACCTAAGTGTCATATTTAATCATAGCTTCACCTCAGGCTTCGTGCCCACTGAGTGGTGCACAGCTACAGTTATCCCACTCCACAAGGGTGGATCCACCTTGGATCCTGAGAACTACCGCCCCATCAGTCTGACGAGCCTGTTCTGCAAGGGAATGGAACGCATTACCATGGAACTTATAAACAAAGACATTGGCAACCTTCAAACACTGGATCTCACCCAGTTTGGGTTCGTGAAGAGCCAACCTTATCTCCTGAACCTGATTGACTTCTTTGAATCAGTCTCCAGAGCTGTGGACGAGGATAAGGCGGTCCACACAGCCTATCTGGACCTCACCAAGGCCTTCGACACCATCCCCCACTCTGGAATCATAGATAAACTTACTAAGCTGGGCATAAATCCTTACATCTCTCGATGGGTTGCCAACTGGCTTACTGACAGAACCAGACTGTAAAGTAGCCAGCTCCAAATCCAGCTCCAGACAAGTGACAAGTGGAGTACCTCAGGGTTCAGACCTGCGACCGCTCTTGTTTGGCATCTACTTCTCTGAAATACAGGCCAACACTAAGGGACTCTGGCTAACAAAATTATCAGATGACTACAAACTGGGAGCCATTATTGAATCCCCAAATGATGTGGATATTCTACAAAAGGGCCTTACAGAAACAGATGCTTGGTGTCAGAGCCATGGGCTCAAGCTTAATGCCAAGAAATGTATAGTTATCCCTTTTGGGAAAAGACATTTACCCATGAATTACCACACAGGTGGCAGTACACTAAACACCAAAAGTGTGATGAGAGACTTAGGGCCACAGGTGGACAGTGGTCTCACTTTCGATAACCACATTGCCACAACAGTCAAGAAATCCTTCTATGTGGCACACCTCATCTCTAAGGGTTTTTCATCCAGAAAAAAGGAGGTCATTGTCCCACTGTACTCATCCCTCATTAGACCCATTATAGATTACAATGCCCCATTTGGTATGTACCTCAGAAGACATGTGCAACAGCTGGAAAGGCCGCAGAAATATCTCACTAAAAGAATCACAGGCCTAAAGCAGATGCTCTATGCTGATCATCTAAAAAAGCTCCAGCTATACTCTGTGGCATATCGTCTACTCAGAGGCGATCTCTGCTTAACATACAAGGCCATGTCAAACCCTGAGCTGTTGGACATGCTCCACTTAAAGAAATCCCAATCCCTCAGAGCCACATGCTCCAGGGATCTAAACCTTGTCATCACACTGATCAAAACATGCTGGAGGGATAGGTTCCTGACCCAGAGACTCCCCATACTCTGGAATAGACTGCCCATACATGTCAAGCAGAGCACCTCCTTGGCCCTCTTCAAGGAACCTTGACGATTAGCTGGGAGATAGAAAATTCACCCCGGGGATAACGTCAGTCACCCTGCTAGACAGGGGTCCAGGGAAGTAAATATTGTGGGAAGAAATATCCAGGGAATTGTTATGGCTAGGCTTGTAGCTAGGGATGATAGCCTAGTACCAACCAATGAACCTATGAACAATACCAGAAAAAAGGGAGAGTTCCCTCCAGTATTCATCAAACTCACACAAATACTGCACTTCCATTCTGTCTACTCAAAGTGCATTTTATTCCACCATTGTACTTCATATAAAGTGCATTTGATAGTTCACTTCAACTAACTACCATATATATATATATATATATATATATATATATATATATATATATATAGACACACACACACACACACACACACACACACACACACACACACACACACACACACACGCACACATAAATACTTCAGGGAAGTCACCAAATAACCAAAGGAAGACTCATTGAGGGAACAAAGCTACCTGCTGTACACTGTGCCATCCTCTTACCATCTACTGTTTGACTGTAATATTAAAACCAAGATTTTGTATTGTCCCTGGCACTTTTAATGGCATGTCTCTGTGTCTATGTCTATCTCCTTGTCTCTCTGGTTTACAGTTTTACATTTTTTGTATTGATTACATTAAACTGTATTGAAACATTTCATTTGTTTGATTATAAAATGTGTTTATTAGTTGTTTAAACCTTTATTAATACTACTTGTAATTCTGGCTTCTATTAACCTCATTTTGTTCTCACTGGAATCCATTTTCCATTAAAAGTCATATAGTAGTACAAAATAATTTTATAGCCTTTGCAATTTTTCCCACATCATTTTAGTATGCCAGTTTCAGAGTCTTGTGCTGGTTTTCATATATTTCCAATTAGCTTGTTTCTATATATTAATTTATTTTTTTTATTTTTATTTTATTAATTTGCTAATCACAGGAACTCACTAGGTGCAACCCAGTTTTCAGGGGCATCTTGGAGGCACTGTCTGATTAAATTAGTTGCTCACGGTCATGCAGTAGAAAAATGGAGCCTTGGGGAATCAAACCATGGACTGGATTAGATTTTTGTATTGCCACATCTTATTTCTTTGAACTTATTAATAAGGTGCATTAAATATTATATAGCTATGATCAGTAAGTAACTGGTAAGTATGGTAGTTTCTGTGTATCATTTTTATAGACTTGCCTGCAGTAGTATAGTCTCTTGTGGCAGAAGTTACAACGTGTGACATATTATGTTCTACTTTATTAAAAAGTGACCAAAATATGCCACTGTTGACATGTGCAACATGAACATGATAAATTGTGCTGTATAGTTCAGCATGAAAGATGTAAGGGGTTGTATTTAAGCAGGGAATGGAACCTTCAACCTATATTATACTATGAATGTGAAAGATCACACATGGAGGTGCCATCTTGGCCAAACCCTTGATACAAAACTGCAGACCATCCTGACAGAGCCCACCATTGACCTCAGTGACGAACCTCTGCCTTCATGCTCAAATACCATTGGAATCCCATCCACATCACTTACAACAGTGCATTGTGCTTTGCATGAATTGCCTGGTTAACCTGTTGATACTCCACTGGTTCAGAGATGTTAGCCAATAAGAAAAGGGGCCACTGAAAGGATTAGATTTATAGAAGATTAAGCCATATTGGGAGTGAAACTGTGGTAAAATCAATAGTTGCAAAACTCAAAATAAGTACTTAGCTAAAAAAAGAGAAATTATGACATATTAACATTAAAGGATTTCTTCCTTCCCAGGACAGGAAGTAAAATTAAGGGCAATTTCTCATCTTCCATATGAATAGGTCAGCCTAGCAACCAACTCTGCCCTCATATCTAATGGGTTAACAAGTTGTTCACCTTCCTTTGTTTTTTCCTAACACACCAGAACTATGTGAAAGATATTTTACACCCCCTGAATGTCCATTGTTAGCTGTAATTTTCCTTGGACAGGACAAAAGAAATAAAATCTGAACAACTGTTCTTTTCATTTGCAAAGGGCAAGCAAAGAAGGGAAGCCTGTTGGCAAACAGACCATATACAAATGGCTGTCACACTGTTGTTTCTTCTGTTACCCTTACATGGTAAAATTGAGCCAGGACAAATTAGTGCCCAATTATTTCAGTAAGATTACTGCAGCCATCGTCTTTCGAAGAAGGGGGGGTCAATACACAATATCTTCAAGATAAAGCTGCCTGGTCATCAGTTATACCTTCTCCAAGAACTGTAATCTGAACATTGCATCATGGGCTGGGGCAGTATTTGTTATGGCCATTCTGCAGGGGCTCCTGTAGCCTAATCTTCCCAAATGTCGGCTACCCAGTAGTTTGTAAACTTTGAGAATTTTCCGAAGAGTTATGACTGCAACAGTGGACTATGTAAATAAGACAGTATTGTTGTCTTAGCTTCTCACCATAATTATAGATGCTGGAATGTGTTCACTGTTACTGTTCCCTCCCGCATTCCCTCTTCTCACCTTTTAGTGGGCATTCTTGGCTGGAGTGGGTATCCTTGTCAACCCCTGTCCTGCTTTCTATCTCTGTTACCATAACCAGGCATCTTCCCACTTCAGATTGGTATAAATCCTTGAGAGGCAGCTTGATGATGCTGTTTCATGGGCTTATGGGAACCCACAATTGTTTCCAAGAATAGTAACAAATCCCAATGTTGCTATTATTTCTTTTTGTTTTGTGTTATTTTAAATATCAGAACAGGTATGTGTGTGAGTGTGTGTGTGTGTGTGTGTGTGTGTGTGTGTGTGTGTGTGTGTGTGTGTGTGTGTGTGTGTGTGTGTATGTGTGTGTGTGAAAGTGTATGCATGGGCACGTGTGTGTGCGTGCGAATGTGAGGTACTGTTAATTGCTAACCAATTATAAAGTAGTTTGTTTTTTGTTAAAATAATTGCTTACAGTTGTTCATCAATTAATCCTTTAATCAGTTAGTATCACACTAAATGATGTCAATATGTTTAA
The DNA here is from genome assembly GCF_019279795.1 of Protopterus annectens. NCBI lineage: Eukaryota > Metazoa > Chordata > Ceratodontiformes > Protopteridae > Protopterus > Protopterus annectens. Next base: position 1,442,952,050 of record NC_056735.1, on the reverse strand, counting down.
TCCTTAATTAATTAGTGAGTATCACACTAAATTATGTCAATATGTTTAATCCTTTACTCAATTAGTGAGTATCACACTAAATGATGTCAATATGTTAGTGAGTACCACACGAAATGATGTCAATATGCTTAATTTTTTACTCAATTAGTGAGTATCACACTAAATGATGTCAATATGTTTAATCATTTACTCAATTAGTAATACACTAAATGATGTCAGTACGTTTTATCCTTAACTCTATTAGTCTGTATCACATTAAATGATATAAATATGTTTAATCCTTTACTCAATTAGTGAGTATCACACTAAATGATATCAATATGTTAGTGAGTATCACACGAAATGATGTCAATATGCTTAATTTTTTACTCAATTAGTGAGTATCACACTAAATGATGCCAATATGTTTAATCATTTACTCAATTAGTATTACACTAAATGATGTCAGTACGTTTTATCCTTACCTCTATTAGTCTGTATCACATTAAATGATGTAAATATGTTTAATCCTTTACTCAATTAGTGAGTATCACACTAAATGATGTCAATATGTTTAATCCTTTACTCAATAAGTATCACTCTAAATGATGTCAACATGTTTAATCCTTTACTCAATTAGTGAGTATCACACTAAATGATGTCAATATGTTTAATCCTTTGCTCATTTAGTGAATATCACACTAAATTATGTCAATATGTTTAATCATTTACTCAATTAGTAATACACTAAATGATGTCAGTACGTTTTATCCTTAACTCTATTAGTCTGTATCACATTAAATGATATAAATATGTTTAATCCTTTACTCAATTAGTGAGTATCACACTAAATGATATCAGTATGTTAGTGAGTATCACACGAAATGATGTCAATATGCTTAATTTTTTACTCAATTAGTGAGTATCACACTAAATGATGCCAATATGTTTAATCATTTACTCAATTAGTATTACACTAAATGATGTCAGTACGTTTTATCCTTACCTCTACTAGTCTGTATCACATTAAATGATGTAAATATGTTTAATCCTTTACTCAATTAGTGAGTATCACACTAAATGATGTCAATATGTTTAATCCTTTACTCAATAAGTATCACTCTAAATGATGTCAACATGTTTAATCCTTTACTCAATTAGTGAGTATCACACTAAATGATGTCAATATGTTTAATCCTTTGCTCATTTAGTGAATATCACACTAAATTATGTCAATATGTTTAATCCTTTACTCAATTAGTGAGTATCACACTAAATGATGTCAATATGTTTAATCCTTTACTCAATTAGTATCACACTAAATGATGTCAGTATGTCCAAGAAGGGTGTATTGATTAAAGCAAGACATTAAATTCTACTTGTTTTCCACTTCCAGTTATCATAGGAATTTTGAAAGTTATTTTTTTTTCACTGAAAAAGGAGTCCCCATGGACTATGATGCTTGCAGATGACATTGTGATCTGCAGTGAGAGTAGGGAACAGGTGGAGGAGACCCTGGAGAGGTGGAGGTATGCTCTAGAGTCAAGAGGAATGAAGGTCAGCAGGACTAAGGCAGAATATATGTGTGTGAATGAGAGGGAGGACAGAGGAATGGTGAGGATGCAGGGAGTAGAGGTGGCGAAGGTGAATGAGTTTAAGTACTTGGGATCAACAGTTCAGAGTAATGGTGAGTGTGGAAGAGAGGTGAAGAAGGGAGTACAGGCAGGATTGAGTGGGTGGAGAAGAGTGTCAGGAGTGATTTGTGACAGACGAGTACTAGTAAGAGTGAAAGTGAAGGTCTACAAGAGGGTTGTGAGACCAGCTATGTTATACGGGTTGGAGACAGTGGCACTGACAAAAAGGCAGGAGTCAGAGCTTGACGTGGCAGAGTTGAAGATGTTAAGATTTGCACTGGGTGTGACGAGGATGGACAGGATTAGGAATAAGTATATTAGAGGGTCAGCCCAGGTTGGAAGGTTTGGAGACAAAGCCAGAGAGGCAAGATTATGTTGGTTTGGACATGTGCTGAGGAGGGATGCAGAGTATATTGGGAAAAAGAGGCTAAGGATGAAGCTGCCAGGTAACAGGAAAAGAGGAAGGCCTAAGATAAGGTTTATGGATGTGGTGAGAGAGGACATGCAGGCGGTTGGTGTGACAGAGCAAAATGCAGAGGACAGGAAGAAATGGAAACAGCTGATCTGCTGTGGCAACCCCTAACGATAGCCGAAAGAAGAAAAAGATTTTTTTTTCACTGAAGGTGAAAGGAAAATGTTTTGTTCTATTTTAAAATGGGATTGCAGACACAAAGATGTGATCCGCGTTAAGCTAACATCGTTTTAACAAGATAAAATTCTTTTAAAATGATCTTTAAGTACATAAAGATAAAAGAAAATCTGACCTACCGCAGGTAGCTGTCCAATGCCCAGCTGTCTTCTACACCACCAGGGAGAAATGCAATTTCTACTAGAAAACAGACATCACTGAGGGGGAAATGTAGAGTAGTAATACCAGGTAGGACAGAAGATCAGAATGGTCTAGAGGTTTTAAAAGGAGGCTTAATAATGGCCAAGGCATAGAAAGGCCTTTTGCTGCAAATATGAAACAGGGATAGGATCAACAGCATTTTACTGAACTACTTGTCCATCTGTAACATATATATATATATATATATATATATATATATATATATATATATATATAGTGACTATCACCATGGATACATGTAACTAAGGAAATGCTGGAAGAATCACCTGTGGCAAGTTACCACTTTGTGCTAGAGGCACTACTATTTATCTATTAACTTACATGCATTCATTGAAAATCTGCTGACTGCCTACATGCCTCAGTGAAACTCTGCAACACTATATAAACTATTCTTCTAACTGATGGACACCACTGTATCTATTTAGTTGGTCAACACAAAAAAACAGTCAAATGAACTAAAGAATTACAAGTGTATAGGCCAACAGTATAGCAGTATAAAACAAGGAATACAATAATTATGAAAAGACAGCCAAAAGACTAACTGTATAGTATAACATAAAGCTATTTATTTTTTCTGGAATTTATCTAGTATGCACAGACTGTTACAGGCACACACACGCACACACATTGTGTGTGTGCCTGTGTGTGTGTGTGTGTGTGTGTGTGTGTGTGTGTGTGTGTGTGTGTGTGTGTGTGTGTGTGTGTGTGTTAAGACAGAGAGTGCAGAAACAAAATATGTGTTGTTCTAAATGATGTTGTAAGTATGGCACATGAAACAGTTGTTGAAATCATAAACTGAAAGTGTCATGTTAAATTGCTAATGTAGTCAACTTACAGAGTTCACTACACCTCTGGTAATTTGATTTGTCAAAGTCAGGTTTTAGGAGAAACGTTCATGCATGCTGCATTCTATCATTGAGAAATGTCAGAAAAATCTGGGTTTCAGAGAAATGCACACAAAATAATGCTTTTCTAAATGAAAGCAGTCAGCTTAGGCAAAGCATTTCATTCAAACCGAGCTACAGTGATCTTAGATTTGTTATAGTTAGTTAGTTAGGTGCAAGGGGGGGTATATATCACATCATCGAACTTGATAAGTTCAAAAGATGTAGTATTAAACCCAAAAGTCCGAAAAACAAAAATAGCGAAGCCACGGCACATCGATTTTTTTTCTTTGCTATTTCCTCCATTGTGGTATGATGTTGGAGTTCGTATATTTAAGTAGTGGTGTGTGGGGGGCACAGCCCCTCACGTTGCGGGATGTGGGTGGTGAAGCTCCCCAGTTTAGTTTTAGTTTAAGGTTTATGTTTTTTTTTTTTTTCAGGGGGAACAGCGATTTTTTTCCCTGGGAAAAAAATTGCTGTTCTGTGTGTTCATTATTGTGCGGTTTTGGACTTTTGGGTTTGATATTACATCGTTCGAACTTATACAAGTTTGACGATGTGATATAGACTCGGTGCGAGGATCAGATGAAGAATGTGAGGGGGGCAGTCTCTAATCTGTATTTCAGCTTACTGTACTGGGTGAGGACTTGATTCTCTATGCATCTTGCTGTCAATCACCTGCATATATAGAAGGATAAATCAGAGAAATTGCCTTTGATGAATAACATAGTGCATCAGATAGCAACTGTACAAATAAGTGATCAGTCTTGCAAAATCCAGCTGTATACTAAAAAAAAGTCTAAATGCACCAAAATGCCAAAGAAATGACATTTGGCAGCATTGCTGCAAGCTATTGTTAATGTGCACATGATGGGGGATGTTCTGTGGTAGCACTAAAGAAAAAATTCATACAGCTACAAGTATCCGCTAAGTATATTATGCAGTCTAGTGACTGGCATCTTGCCATGTCCACATGCTTATGGATGCTACTCTGCCTTTAATTGATCTGAGCTTCCAATGAAACATTTGGGTCAGTGGTACAATCCCCTACACACAGACACACAAGACTCACACACTTGCACACATGCACACACATACACACATATGCACACATGCACATGCGCATGCGTGCGCACTCACACACACACACACACACACACACACACACACATATGCACATACAGACACACACATACTCGCGTATATATATATATATATATATATATATATATATATATATATTTATACACACACACACACACACACACACACACACACACACACACACAGACACACACACATGCGCATGTATAAAACCTCCCAAATAATGTCACATTTTCCATATTATCAGTGGTAATGCTGCTTGGTCCAATATTCCATTCTTTTCCTAATGCTACTGTGCCCCTCCCCCAGTAACTCATCTCTTAGAATAGTACAAAAACATTTTTTTCTGACTGTAGTACTGCTGGCCTACAGAACTGGTTTCAATACATTTCTTACTGAAAGAAAATTAAAGTAACTATCTGTGCTAGTGTGAGTCAGAACTGTAATCTACATGAATTTATATCCATAGCAACAGCACAAACTCATATTAAACTTTTCAGAGAAATGTAGGAACCGCATTTAGTTCAATTATCGCTTTTGTACATTAATCAATACAGAACCAGTATTGTTGAGAAATATTAAATGAGCAGAACCAAGCAGGGTCTGAACACTGACTTCAGTGCCGAAGTGGAAAGGAGAGTGTGAGGGTAGCCTGTAAAATTGACCATCAGAAAAGAGCAAATGACTCCAATACCAGGAGAGCACAATGTGACAGCTGAGGGTATGGAGAAAGGGACAGGTACTGCATCAGCAAGGATATGATAGCTGTGGAGAGTGGTCAAAGGTGAAGGGAAACATTGAAGGCAGTACATTTATATTACAGAAACTCAGGTGATAGTTGCTAGCCCAAGAATAAACTACAACAGATGTGAAAAGTTCACTGAGAGATGCTATGCAAAATGTAGCCATGGAGACATAAGATGTACAGAGGCTTTTACAAAGACAGTATGTTGTGTGCTACACAAGCTGCTTTCTAGATAAGTGTCTTTATTAGGGTTCGCAGCTGACATATGATTACATGCATTTGTTGTCTACAAAAGCTTTTTGGTAAAGTGTGCCAAAGCATTTTATTTACCTACTTTTCTTCTCATTTTGATGGACAAGATGCACCCTAGTAACGTGCCTTTTTCAGAATGGCTTGGTGGAGTACATCTGCTACTAGAGAGTAGCATTCTGATGACACAGTGAGAACAAAGTACGATGCAGTATAGCGGCATGATATGTGCATGTACTGATAAATAAGGAAACACTACATGAGCTGTAAATGTAAAAAAAATCTGACTTTTGCCAAAACATACACAATTTTCCAACACCATGTTTTCCCAAGTTGCTTTAAACCAAGAACTGAGGGCTTGGCCTACTCCAACTTACACCAGGAGACAATGCTAATGGTGGGACAGGACTATGTGCCCCTATTGGTCAGTGTATGCTTGTCATAAAGCCCAGTAACCATTTGTCAATATGCTAGCTTATTATTTTAGTTGTCCAGGTTGGGCTACTGGCCATAAAACCAATCGGCCTGCCAAACATGAGCTAAGGATTGCTACACTCAGTATGGGGTCATTGCCAGGATGTAGCTTGGACTTTGATGACGTGGTGGTAAGGAGGAAGCTGGATATCCTGCGTTTCCAGGAGGCAAGATGGAAGGGCAATGCAGCAACATCACTTGGCTTGGGATCCAGAGACTACTGCTCAGTGGGAGGACAAACTAGAAATGGAGTGGGAATTCTGGTGAGGGACAGTCTTCAGAATATAGTGAGGGGATATCTTCAGAATTAGTGATGGACTCATGGGAGTCAGACTCCAGTGTAAAAAATGGGGCAGTGTTCATAATCTCAGCCAATGCCCCACTGCAGGGTTATGATAGCAAGTAAAAGAGCACATGGAGGCAGTTGCAGGACCTACTAGCTAAAGCAGGACATCATGACTTTGTATGGATAATGGAGGACAGACAGACATAATAGTATGTGGCTACCTTGATCTACATGGTTGGGTCAACAGGAATAAGGAAGGAGAGGCCATTCTTGACTTCTCTCTAGCAACTGGCTTGATGGTGGCCAAAACATGAGTCAGCAAGAGAGACAGTCATAACATCACATACAAGAGTGGCCAACATGCAACTTGGATAAGACTTTGTTCTAGCAAGGTATGGTAAGGGTACTGGGGTAAAGTCAGTGATTGCAGAGTCATCCCTATTGAAATAGCTGGCCTACAGCATAAACCACTGGTGGCCACAATCAGCTGCAAGCAGTGGTCAGAGCAGGCTCTAAGGAGAGCAGAGACTAGGCTGAAGACCAAGAAGTTGACTGGAGCAAATGTACAAGAGTTCAAGGATACATTCAGAACTCTAGCACCATAGAAAGAAGAGGAATAGATGGAGGTGAGAGGAAAGAGAGTGTTTCAAAACAGTGTGTGAGAAGACTATAGAACAGATTTCAGCTGAGCCAGGTATTTAAATGAAGTGCATAATGAAAGCTGGGAGTGGAGTGCAGAAATCCAGGAACATATCAAAAGAAAGAAAGAGTGCAGGAAAAAGTGGGAGACAGAAAATATGGATCAGGCTGAGAAGAAAGAGTGATTGGCTAACAGAGAGGCTAAGAGCAGTTGCAATAACAAAAAAACAAAGCATCAGAGGCACTTTGACAGCTTCTGGAAAGTGACTCAGCAGATGCCACAAACAGTCTATCAGGTAGCAAGGTTAAGACATAAAGATAAAGATGATTGTCATCCGAAGCCATTTATAAAATATGCCATCAATTTGCTCAGCAGTCCCCAGGGCATAAAAGATAGATGGAAGAAGTACTTTCAGCAGCTTCTGAATGAAGAAAACCACACAGAAGCTATACTGTCTCAGACCCTGCCCATGATGAAAGAGCCCACCCTAGAAGAAGTAAGAGCAGTCCTAAAGAAAATGAAGTCAGGGAAAGCAGCGGGCTCAGATGAAGGTACAGCAAATAGGATCAAGGTGCTGGATGAATTAAGGGAGAAATGACCAGGCTTGTAAGGGCTCTTGAGCTGTTAGCCAAGTAAATTCCTATGAACCCATGAACCTGAGGGTACACATAGCAGTATAGGGGGAAAGGTGTATCCCAGATGACTGTAGAGTAAGCATTCTAGTGCCAGTGTACAAGTGCAAAGGGGACACTCACAAATGTTGGCAGTACAGAGGTATCGAACTCCTGTCACACTGCATGGAAGTGCTGGACAGGGTGACTGATAAATGAATTCACAGAGTAATAGAAAGTAAGATGGAAGATGAGAAGCTCAGATTCAAATCAAGATGCAGCATAACTGACCCATTGTTTGCAGTGAAATAGGCAGCTGTGAAGAAGCTAGAGATGATGAAAGAGCCCAACTGGGTATTACTAGACATGGAGAAAGAAATTGACAAGGTTCCAAGAAAGTTGAATCTGGGCAGTTCTACAGTGATTCACAGTCCCAGGAACTGTGGCAGAATTAGTGCAGGCTGAATTATTAGGGAAAGACCTTTGTCCAGTTATTTGAGGAATTTTTTATATGTTCTGATTGACCATATGAATTTAAGGGGTGAGTGGTCATGCAGAGCATTGTGGAGTTTTTCATTGTGAAGGCACCTGTTTTGTATGTTGGTTATTAATATTTTATATATTTATAAATACGGTTTGGGTGCGCTGTTTCCAGCTTTTTCTTTTCTTATTGGTTATTAATATGTCAAGTGTGGAATTAGAGCCAGTTCTTGTATTGGTTCAAGAAGGAACCTGTATTTTTTTAGGCCAGCCTAAATCACTACAACATTTTGTTCAGAGGCAGAGTGTCCTTCCCAATAGCACTGATATTGAAATCACTAAGAATAGCTATGTTGTTATGTACATCATTAAGGAACAAATGTTGCACAGTTTTGTGTAAAAAGACACAGAGGAGGGTGGGGGGACGTAAACTGCAGCAATACACATGTGAGTATGTCCACTTAATGTAATGTAAGAGAGTACCGAATTAGGACTCTTGTCATCTGCAGTGTGAGACTTAGTGCAGTCCACAATTGTAATTAAGATATTCCTTTGAATTAAGATTGAATCACCAATACCAGATCTAAGGCCTGTTTTTTGCCATTAAATCTTTCTATCTATGTATACATAGATAGATAGATAGATAGACAGATAGCTAGATAGATAGATAGATAGATAGATATACAGAGATATATTTATATATTAGCTATCATCTATACAAGTAGAGGGGCAGCAGTCATGCTTTGGGGATTTTCTGTTACCAGCCATGCTTCAGGACTGCTCCATTTATTATTAAGACTGCATGCATTAAAACAAGCAATTTTAAGATCTTTTATTTCTGATATGATAGGTGATTGGGTAGTGTAATCAAGATGGTCATGGGTCTGAGTGAATATGTCCTGCACTTATGAGCATGAGTAAGAGATGGAGGAGTTTTAAGAGAAGATCCTCAATTTTTGGGATGGTGAGTGGTGACCTCTGCAGGGGTATGGATTGCAGTACAAATTGTTTTCTAGCAGCATAAGTGAGTTTATTGCTGGTGTCAGTCAGTAGATTGTGGATTCATATTTGCCAGTAGTCAGTCTGAGTAGGTCTGGATGGTTCCTGACATGGATGAGAAAGAGACAAATTATCTACGATGAATAGAGTGAAGGCTAAAGTGACAGACAAAATACTAAGACTCCATGCTAAGGAAAGTCTTGAGAGATTAATAAACTGGCATTAAGAGTCTGCAAGATAGTTATAAAACTTGTAAAGATAAAGTGTAGAAGGGAAAATGTCAGAGGTGCAATGTATAATACACCAGGGTACCTGGGGGGTGAGAGAGGTGGTAAAATAGTGACGCAGGGCTGGTAGGAGTCTATGACAATAAGTAATGTAACAATGTCTTTTCCATCCTAATAAGAGGAGGTGGAAAGGTAGGTCTAAGAAACACCCCAGCTAAAATGTTGTTAGTAATGTAAATCCAGTGTACTCCACTCAATTAACACGTAGAAGTTCCGGGGAGAGGAAGATGGTACACTTTAGTATCTACAAAGGCTGTATCAGGAAATGAACTGAAAGTGCAGCCTATAGCTGCCACCTAGGCTATAAGTTAAAAGTGCAAATGCAGCCTGTCACCTAGGCTAAGAGTTAAAATGGCCAGATGAGAGAAGGAATGCAGCCTACCTGCTGCCTAGGCTATGTACATAGGTAATTTGCACAGCCTACCTGCTACACAGGCTGTGTGCATAGGTTAAATAGCACAGCCAACCTGCCACCTGGGCTATGTGCATAGTGTAATTAGCACAGCTTACCTGCTACACAGGCTGCGTGCATAGGTTAAGTAGCACAGCCTACCTGCCACCTGGGCTATGTGCATAGGTAAGTACCGCAGTCTAGTTCCACGTAGACTGTTGGATTAGTAGTAGTAGTATAGAGGTCAGAAACACTCAAAAGAAAGTGCACCTTATTGACATTTGGACAATAAAGTAAATCAATCTGACAAGAGATGTAGGATATCAGCTACCTAGATAGTCTGCCTGCTGGTTAGACTGCAGGAGTAGCAATTTAGTAAAAAAACAGAAAAAAGACCTAATAATTGAAGAAGATCTGCCTGCGTTCAATGTTGAGTGACACTGATTGTCTGCTACCTAGACTGTAGGAGTAGAAGTGTAGAAGGAAGAACTTTTAGGACAGGCAATGAAAGACTAAGGGGAAAGAGGAAGGAGGATCTGGCAAAAGTAGAAGGTGAATAGCCTATATGCTACCTGGGCTTTGTGCAAAGGTTAACTTGCACAATCTTTCTCCTGCCCAGACTGTTGTAATAATTGCATAAAGAGTGAAATAGTCAGGAGATACAGTGGATATAAAAAGTGTACACACCCCTGTTAAAATGCCAGTTTTTTTATATTAAAAAATTAGACCACAATAAATCATTTCAAATCTTTTCCCACCTTTAATGTGACCTATAACCTGTACAATTCAATCAAAAAACAAACACATCTGCTAGAGGAAAAATATAAAAAATAAAAAACATACTATAAGCTGGTTGCATAAGTGTGCACACCCTTAAACTAATACTTTGTTGAAGCACCTTTTGGTTTAATTACAGCATTCAGTTTTCTTGGGTAGGAGTCTATCAGCATGGTACATCTTGACTTGGCAATATTTGCCCACTCTTCCTTGCAAAAGTGCTGCAAATCTGTCAGATTATGAGGGTATCTCTTGTGCACAGCCCCCTTCAGGTCACTCCACAGATTTTCTATTGGATTTAGGTCTGGGCTCTAGCTGGGCCATTCCAAAACTTTAATTTTCTTCTGGTGAAGCCATTCTTTTGTTGATTTGGATGTATGCTTGGGGTCATTGTCGTGTTGAAAGGTGAAATTCCTCTTCATCTTCATCCTTTAGCAGATGCCTGAAGGTTTTGGGACAGAAGTGACTGGTATTTGGAACTGTTCATAATTCCCTCCACCTTGACTAAAGCCCCAGTTCCAGCTGAAGAAAAGCAACTCCAAAGCATGATACTGCCACTACCATGCATCACTATGGGGATGGTGTTCTTTAGGTGATGCAGAGTGTTGTTTTTGCACCAAACGTACCTTCTGGAATTGTGGCCAAAAAGTTCAACTTTGGTCTCATCAGACCATAACACATTTTCTCACATGCTTTTGGGAGACTTGATGTATTGTTTTGGAAATTTAAGCTGGGCCTGGATGTTTTTCTCTGTAAGAAAAGGCTTCCATCTTGCAAACCTACCCCACTGTCCAGACATGTAGAGAATACGGGAGATTGTTGTCACATGTAGTACACAACCAGTACTTTTCAGAAATTCCTGCAGCTACTTCAGTGTTGCTATAGGTCTCTTGGCAGCATCCCTGACAAGTTTTCATCTTGTCTTTTCATCAGTTTGGAGGGACACCCAGTTATTTGCAACATCACTGTTGTCCCATACTTTTTCCCCTTTTTGATGACTGTTGTCACTGTGTTCCATGGTATATCCAGTGCTGTGGATATTTTTTTGCACCCTTCGCCTGACTTATATCATTCAACAATGAGATCGCTTTGAATCTTTGTAAGCTCTCTGCGAACCATGGCTTTTGCTGTAGCAGGAAACTGAGTAAATGTCAGGAACATCCTACTAGGATAGCTGATCTTTATTTGGGGTTAATCACAGTTTCTTTAATTGATGACAGGTGTGTACCCAAGAAAACTGAATGCTGCAATTAAATCAAAAGGTGCTTCCACAAAGTGTTAGTTTAAGGATGTCCACACTTATGCAATAGCTTATTGTACATTTTTTATTTTTTACATTTTTTCCCATAACTGATTTGTTTGTTTTTCAATTGAATTGTACAGGTTATAGGTCACATTAAAGGTAGGAAAAGTTTTGAAATGATTTATTGTGTCCCATTTATTTATATTACAAAAACCTGGCATTTTAACAGGGGTGTGTACACTTTTTATATCCACTGTAAGTACAGGCACAAGGTGAATAGAGTAGAGTTAGAGGATGGGGAATCTGTTGCAGGAAGAAGAGGGAGAAAAGAAGAGGACAGTTTATCTGAGACAAATTCCACTAAAACAAAATTAGTACTGTCATAGTGCACTTCTGTGATCTAGAAATGTGCAAAGGAAGAAGGGAATTATACTTAGTGAGAGAAAAAAGTACCTGTATGACAGGAAGCAAATGTTTATAATTTAGCAGAAAGAAGAGTGAAGACTGAGTTTGTCTTGAGAGGAAAAGGGAAGTGCTTAGTTAAAATGAGTCTTCTGATCATACTAACTTAACTATCAGGAGGTAATTGATGGATTAATGCTGGATTTGTCAGAATGTTAGCCGTAGTAAGGACAGGTGCTGGTGGTGGTGTATTAACTATGAGGTAAAATATATTGTGTTGTTAAGAGGTTGTACAATATAATAATTCTATACTGCTTGGTTAGTGGGTTCAAGAAATTATGAGTTATGATAGTAACAGAGTTGAAGTTTAGACTAAAAAGAGCATCAGTTAGCAGGAGTTAAGATTTCAAGATTTCTGGGAAGATAAGTTGTGTTGGGCTGGGGTTTAATTCTAGAACAGTGGCTAGGTCTGCTGGATAAGATTTGGCAAGATCAGAGAGAAAGAATCTTATTGTTGGAAGGCCAGCTGAGTGGTATAATAGGAATAGAGATGTATTTAGATTTGATTGGTTGATTAACGAGTGAAGCAGATTGTATGAGTGGTTAGGTAAGAATAAATGTGATGATATCAGGTGGTGGATGGGAATAGGGGTAGGGTGGAGAACAGAACAAGGCTTCCCCCTTAGTACAACAGAAATAAAAAAAGAGAAAGTGAGTTAAGAGTCCTTAATGAAAATGGTTGAAAAGTACACAGATCAGCTATAGAAGTGAAGAAAGTGAGTTAAGAAAGAAATTACAGTCAGGACACATTAGTTGTGGCAGCATATGTATTTGAGTAGGTTAAGGCCTGCAACTAGATGCATGAATATTTTTTTTGCAGAAGTTGTGCACCATACTTCTCAGTACGAAGTTTAGCTGTCAGGGTGAAATGCCTTAAGTTACTGAAAAAAAACTGTAGTAATGTAGATCTTAACAAGGTTTTTTAAAACAATCTGTAGCTGAAACAGGGTGCAGTGTGAAAGTTTTTGTAGTGGAGGAGTTGGAAGAATTAGGGAAGAATTAGATACCTTAGTGACTTGCACTGACTTGCCCCTTAGCATTCCAGCCCATACAGTTACAGGACAGACAGGGAAAAAGTAGGCAAGTGTAGGAGAAGATAACAGGAGTAGGTGAGGGCATAAAAATAAGAGGTTACTATGGAATTATTACATGGAGCAGCTCTTAAGTGGGCTAACTGCTATTAGCTGTGAATAGCCCACCAGTTAGTGGCGGGGCTTTAGAGAGGATAGAAATATACCAACAATACTTTATTGTAATAAAAGTTTACTAGGGTTTCTGCTCCAGAACTATAGAGGAGGGACCTGGACAACAGGCTAAGTGGACAAGATAATTTTCAGGAAATAAGAGACTTTTGGTTTCCTCCACGATCAATGTTTTGTTGTACTTCAGTGTTGACCTCTTTTATTAAGTTGACCTCTAAAGGATGGACATAGACATTTATGTAGAACATGCATGACTTTGTTGAAGGTATTGTGCTTATTTGTGTGTTTCATAAACACATTTATGTATTGTTAGTTTAATTTGTTGTCTTAAATAAAGGTTTATCTTAAAAAAGAAGGGTGGGAGGTTGGCATAATGGTTAAGGTTAATGGTTAAGGTAATTACCTTGCAGACACAAGTGCAGGGTCTGACTCTCCCTTAAGGTAATTGGCTAAGTTTAAAATGGCCTATAAGGAAGTTAGCCTATTACTAATCTGTGAACCTGTGCAAACCTTGCATTTTCTCCACACTCACACATACTCTAATTTACGTATACTAACTTCTTGGTTCCACAACCATGGGGAATGACACATGCAAAAAATGCGCAAACTCAAAGAACTCTATAGCCATTTTGTCCTGTAAATCAGTTCAGTGAAGTAAATTGACAATACAGTTATCCAACAAAGTGACCGTGTGCGTTTGCCTAAAAGCATTATGATAAAACAGTAACAAGTAAATTGTCTTGCTTTTCTAAATAGTGACTCCCAGTTGTGTGAGGGATTTTGTGTAGTTTTGTGAGCTGAATATTGGAACTTGTTCCTGACTGCAGTATCATAGTAGTATGGCTTCAGAACAAGGCACATATTTTGCTGGTGCTGGACAATAGCTGGCTAAAACTGGAAGTGCAAAACTTCATAGAAATAACAGGGAACTGTGAAAGTCGCTGTTACCTTAAAACCAGTTTTTGCAGAAAGGCAGTCCTCCTACACTTCCCAAACTCCATTACTCATGTATATGTTTATATATATATATATATATATATATATATATATATATATATATATATATATATATGTGTGTGTGTGTGTGTGTGTGTGTATATATATATATATATATATATATATATATATATATATATATATATATATATATGTATATACATATCGGATCCCTATTTAATTTCAAAATACTGAAATCCCGAATTTCAGTATTTCGAAATTAAAATACCAAAGTCTTGAAATACCAGTAAACCAGAAGAGCGAATTTCAAAATCCCAAAATACGGAGATTTTGAATTAGCGCTTCTGATGTTGTGGTATGTGAATGGTAAGATGTGAGTTTGGGTATGTATGAATGTGTATGTCTGTTGGTTAGGGGCTTTAGTGTCTGTCAGTTTGTATTTTGACTGTGATGTGTGTGTGCGAGGGTGTGTACAATGTGTGGGAGTGAGTTGCTTGTGTGTGTCTGATTGTGCGATCTCGGAGTTAGTATATATAAGTAGGGTGTGTGTGGAGGGAGCAGCCCCCCACATGGGGGGTGCAGGGAGGCTTGCTTCTTATCTGTAGTGTAGGATATTATATTTGAGTTGGGGGGAAGTTGTGTGTATGTGTTTGTGAGTGCTGTATTTATAGTGTAGCATCAGGATTTTGAATTTCGTGGTTTTAGGGTTTCGGTATTTGGTGTCTTCGGCTATGTACTTTCGAAATACTGAAATTCGGGATTTCAGTATTTCGAAATTACATAGTGAATCCATATTTTATATATATATATATATATATATATATATATATATATATATATATATGTGTGTGTGTGTGTGTGTGTGTTAACTCGGGATGTTTGTACCTCAGAGAAACAGGAGTTATATGAGAAATAGCAGTTTTGGAATTACTATATTTCTCCTAATTGCACTAGGTGTAAACATTGACTTTAGATGATTTGGTCACATTGACTGATGTAGATGTGATACCCCACCCCTATGGAAAAATAGGGAAAAAGTGAGTGGATGACAATGACTTAAAGTCCACAAACTTACAATGGGGGGCTCCTTATCAACTGCTGAAAAATCATAAAAATTATAGAGCATTTTTGCATAAAGGAATCAAATTTATTACCAGAATGAGTAGCATGATTTGTTTATAATGAGAAAAAAGTAGTGAGCCAGGAATAGCCCTGAAGTACTGTGTGTGTATACAAATGGTAAGGAAACAGTTATGTAGCACTACCACAATGTGTTTGTGTATTGCTTTCAGATACACATATGCCAATACACTAATAAACCCTGATCATACTACAAAAGCATCTAGAAGCTCATACAGCTGTATTATCTATACATCAGTATGATAAGTACTTTGTGTCATTCATCAAGTGCTACTAGATTGTATGTCTGGCAGATGGTGCAGATGGTTAAGGTTGTGAGATGTAGTTCTGTGGTACAGAGGTTTGATTCCCTCAGGTCTCATTTGCCTACTGTGTAACCTTGAGCAAGTCCCTTAACCAGACATTGCTCCCAGGTCACCTCTGACTATGTCTAGTGGGCATACCTGGTTAACATATGAGTGTTATTATACTGCTGGGGGTAAGAAGTGCTCAGTGCACATTATACTAAAGGTTTTATTGCACCACAGACTAGACGGCTCATTTCTTATAAATTCACATTCCTCTGTGCTCATGTCAGGTGATGTGTTTTTTAAGATTCAGAAGGAGAACACTAAGGAGATAAACATGTCATCAAAAGCTTTGAAATCAGGTAGTTCTAGAATGCATAGAAGGAGGACACTGCTTTGCTAAAAGGACACATCTGGGAGTGTGAAGCAATGAAAAAGAGCAGAGAAAGAAATAAAAGTGTGGTAAACACCAATAACACAGGTCATAAGCAGTGCAAAAGGGCAACATAATGTGGGAATTAACAACAAAGAGAGGGGAAATGTGACATCATTGTTCACATGACAATAAAACACCTTGCAGCCATAGAAGCAGTCACAGTAAAGGTGGAGGAGGAATTCTAACAACGATTGCAATAGCTTAGCCAAGTAATACTTTATCTTCTGTTAACCAATGAATAGGAACACGTCAAGATATCTATATCATATATATATATATATGTGTGTGTGTGTTTGTATATATATATATATATATATATATATATATATAATATATATATATATATATATATATATATATATATATATATATATATATATATATACACATATATATGCATATGGGATCCCTATTTAATTTTGAAATACTGAAATCCCGAATTTCAGTATTTCGAAATTAAAATACCAAAGTCTTGAAATACCAGTAAACCAGAAGAGCGAATTTCAAAATCCCAAAGTACGGAGATTTTGAATTAGTGCTTCTGATGTTGTGGTATGTGAATGGTAAGATGTGAGTTTGGGTATGTATGAATGTGTATGTCTGTTGGTTAGGGGCTTTAGTGTCTGTCAGTTTGTGTTTTGACTGTGATGTGTGTGTGCGAGGGTGTGTACAATGTGTGGGAGTGACTTGCTTATGTGTGTCTGATTGTGCGATCTCGGAGTTAGTATATATAAGTAGGGTGTGTGTGGAGGGAGCAGCCCCCCACATGGGGGGTGCAGGGAGGCTTGCCCTCCCCCCTTCTTATCTGTAGTGTAAGATATTATATTTGAGTTGGGGGGAAGTTGTGTGTATGTGTTTGTGTGTGCTGTATTTATAGTGTAGCATCAGGATTTTGAATTTCGTGGTTTTAGGGTTTCGGTATTTGGTGTCTTCGGCTATGTACTTTCGAAATACTGAAATTCGGGATTTCAGTATTTCGAAATTACATAGTGAATCCATATTTTATATATATATATATATATATATATATATATATATATATATGTATGTGTGTGTGTGTGTGTGTGTGTGTGTGTGTGTGTGTGTGTGTTAACTCGGGATGTTTGTACCTCAGAGAAACAGGAGTTATATGAGAAATAGCAGTTTTGGAATTACTATATTTCTCCTAATTGCACTAGGTGTAAACATTGACTTTAGATGATTTGGTCACATTGACTGATGTAGATGTGATACCCCACCCCTATGGAAAAATGGGGAAAAAGTGAGTGGATGACAATGACGACAATGACTTAAAGTCCACAAACTTACAATGGGAGGCTCCTTATCAACTGCTGAAAAATCATAAAAATTATAGAGCATTTTTGCATAAAGGAATCAAATTTATTACCAGAATGAGTAGTATGATTTGTTTATAATGAGAAAAACGTAGTGAGCCAGGAATAGCCCTGAAATACTTTGTGTGTATACAAATGGTAAGGAAACAGTTATGTAGCACTACCACAATGTGTTTGTGTATTGCTTTCAGATACACATATGCCAATACACTAATAAACCCTGATCATACTACAAAAGCATCTAGAAGCTCATACAGCTGTATTATCTATACATCAGTATGATAAGTACTTTGTGTCATTCATCAAGTGCTACTAGATTGTATGTGTGGCAGATGGTGCAGATGGTTAAGGTTGTGAGATGTAGTTCTGTGGTACAGAGGTTTGATTCCCTCAGGTCTCATTTGCCTACTGTGTAACCTTGAGCAAGTCCCTTAACCAGACATTGCTCCCAGGTCACCTCTGACTATGTCTAGTGGGCATACCTGGTTAACATATGAGTGTTATTATACTGCTGGGGGTAAGAAGTGCTCAGTGCACATTATACTAAAGGTTTTATTGCACCACAGACTAGACGGCTCATTTCTTATAAATTCACATTCCTCTGTGCTCATGTCAGGTGATGTGTTTTTTAAGATTCAGAAGGAGAACACTAAGGGAGATAAACATGTCATCAAAAGCTTTGAAATCAGGTAGTTCTAGAATGCATAGAAGGAGGACACTGCTTTGCTAAAAGGACACATCTGGGAGTGTGAAGCAATGAAAAAGAGCAGAGAAAGAAATAAAAGTGTGGTAAACACCAATAACACAGGTCATAAGCAGTGCAAAAGGGCAACATAATGTGGGAATTAACAACAAAGAGAGGGGAAATGTGACATCATTGTTCACATGACAATAAAACACCTTGCAGCCATAGAAGCAGTCACAGTAAAGGTGGAGGAGGAATTCTAACAACGATTGCAATAGCTTAGCCAAGTAATACTTTATCTTCTATTAACCAATGAATAGGAACACGTCAAGAGATCTATATCATGGTATTTGACTTGACTGAATGGTGCTAAAATAGTGGGCACAGTTTCTTTAACTTTCATTTTATTTAGATAGAAAAAAAAACTTTGGAGAGACAAAACTGTGTTCAAAAAACCTGTCCAGTGAACTAAAGACATGCTATTGAGCAAGTTTAAATGCTTTATCAGAAGAAAAGAAAGAATTGAAATAGTGAGGATAAAAGTCAGTGGGTATAGTCCTGTTTGTCATGGGTCATGTTGATGGCCTAATGATTGAGTTTCTGTTTTTGAATTTGCCATTTATCATCTGAGCAAAGCTGTAAATTCTAATTTGATGAGCACTACTATGGATTATGGGGAGCAGTTCTCCATGTAGAGATCAGATTGCTCCCCTTTCTCCTTGACAATACAATCTTGAACATACATGCAGCTGTGATTTTGAGGGCTGTGAGAGAGCTTGCTTCTTGAAAAAATGTTTGTTTTGTTAGTTTTCTAGTCTGTCAGTTATACTCATTCAAAATCAAATTGTGGTATCTCAACTTGCTGACTTTTCAGTGGACTGGTCTTGTTGACAACTTCACCATGATAAGCTTGTGCCTGATTAGTTAAATGTCAAAGTAATGGGCCAAATCTAGGTAAATCATTTTACATTCTACATAACATAGATAGAAATCAGACTAATGCAGACATCCTGCCGTACATAATAGTACAGCTGTCTGAAGAAGAAGCAGTGTTTCCTTTACCTACTGGCTGAGCTAACACTATGAAATGAAAGATGCGGACGTGAGTAATGTATACAGGTGTGCAGTGTAGGAAACAAAATGCATGATTTAGTGGACAATAATGTAAAATTCAAGTCTCACTGATATATTGGTGCTTGTTATGTAAATGTAGTATATGTGAGGCAATCACTAGACTATAATCCTTGACGATGTTCAGTGTGTAGGAATCAAAAGAAGGGCAACAGGGAAGAGCAGAGTATAATGTGCGAATAAGTGGATGAAAGCAACAGAATTCCCATGACCACAGGAAAACGTAGCATTTTTCTGAGTCACACTGCATGTAGTAAACTGGAGAGTCATTTCCTTTGCAATGTTTATAGGCTGCTGTGGCATTAGAAAGGACCAGATGTTACTTATAAAAAATGCTCACAAAATGGAGGTTAAACAAGAGCAATTGCTTCTTATTTGGTTTAGCTAAGTGCACATTTGGGTGAACCATTTCACCTATAAGTGTGGCATGAGGAAGCCACACCAGGTGTGCCCTGGACGAGGACAAAGAGAGCACTACATTTAGCAAAACAACTGAGAATAAATAAGAATAATTCTTTAGGATTAGACCTGACCTAGGTGATAGTGCATCACAATTACAGGGCCTTCCCCTTGATAATGAGTACAATGTGTGCTGTTAACCTTTAAGATTTCCTAGGTATGAGCCATACACTTAGGATTTAGACTGCCATGGTAATCAGCCTAGACTAATATGCCTAAAGGCTTTAGTGTCTGTTCCTGCTGAACTTGTTTGTTTGCTTTGTTATGTATCTGGGTAATAATTGCAAAATATTTGATTTATTTATAAGAATCTAAGTATATCTCCTTGCAATGCTCTCCAGTGAAACTTCGCATAAACCAAGGAACAACACAACAAAAAGTGCAACAAACTGCAGCACGATGTTAGAAGAGGAAAGCAAATGCATTAATAATTCCATGGTTACTGTGCTTCAGTGAATGGCTAGAATATATGAACATACCCCACAGCATTGCGATGGCTTGCCCCATTGCTGTGTGGAATATCAGTGAACCAGTACAAAAGACACGGGTGGGCCACCAGAGTGTGGATGTGATATATGGTAGAGTAAAGGACTGCAAAGTATGACAGGTGCAGTACACTGACTGGGCACTGATCACAATGTGGCCAATGTGTGACTCATGAAAATAAGTAATTCTGCATATATAGAAGGCACAGATGAGTGGCTTGAACAGTGTACCACAGCTACCACTTCAGAAGGCTTGTGGCTGGACCACATAATATGAAGGTAGCAGAAAGTGGACAGGTACATTGCTGAGCATAAACGTTTTGAGGTTTAAACTTCTTGCATAGAATTTCCTGATGCTGAACTCCCCAGTCTTTGTTCTCCACAGTAAATCACTGCTAGCACATTTTCCATTTGTACAACAGCAGCTATTTCGTTGTGTGGGATAGTCCCTTTTATCAGTGGCTATGCAGCCATGTAGTGAACATGGTGAGAGGGGTGTGGATGACCAAATCACTAACCACATTTTGTGGGTATTAACGAGTTGAAGCTTTGATGGGAATGGTGCATCAAATTGAAGCTTTAGGGAATTTAAACTTGATGAAATTTAGGGGGGTACTCCTGGCACACTTAAAGTAAGTGCATGTTGCCTCTACATCTCATTATGAGACTCCTCATGTTCCAATTGTTTGTTTCAGAGCTGCACAAAATGTAAAGCACCTTGACTGCCCGAATTGAGTAAAACCTAGTACTACTACTACTGTTTTCACAAACTGCCTTCAACCACTGCAAAAAACTGCCTGCTAATTACTACAACTCAAGTCATATGTAGCAGGATACATGAAAGCCATGATTCCTCCCTCAAATATAGTTCCAATCCCAACAGGTGCCCTAGGCAAAAAGGTTACACTGTGCCCCCACCACACCACTCGGTGCCCCCCATCCTGGTCTACTTACAGCAAATAAATACTAGAAAAGCACCCCTTTTAGAGTGGCACCCTAGGCGGCCATCTAGTTGGCCTATGCCTAAGGCCGGCTATGTCAAAAAATATATACATGCCTTAGTCCATAGCTCTGAAAATAAAAACATATTAAAGTACTGATATGAGACCATGTTGTATTTCTCATTTCAGAACCCCTTTACATATGCATGTATAACATTCATTTATTTATTCCCAGATAAGCTGCTTAATCAAATTCAATGTTATTAGGGGAGCCTGATTTTATTCCTGCACTCAGAGGGTGCAGGGCATTGAAACAAACCTAAACTAGGTGCATGCATTTACTCTTGCACCACAACTATGAACAAATGGAAAAATGCCATTTCACCATTTGCATTCATTTTAGGATGTGGGAAAAAATTAGAGCACCTAGTAAGAGCCCACATGAATGCATGGAAGACTTGCAGACAGCTCGCAAAAGACAGTCTAGATGGGAACCTAACTGGGGAATCCCATGCTTTGAGCCAGCAGTGCTGTTACATCACTGATTGTATGTACCTTTATGAGTTAGCATAACCAGGTAATTCTGCTTTGGTAGTAGCAAATTAACCAGTGAGCATCACTTTACATGAAATATTTGTGTATATCTATACATGTATGTCAGTGAATAATTTTAAGTTTTCTGCTTAGAGAAACTCTGATATTTTTTTTTCAGTCTCACCCCCAGAGTTTTCTGATTGCAGGGAAGAATTCCTAGTCTGATATTATGCAGTCTGAAGCTACATAGTGCCCTAGGTATAAAACACAAAGGTGACTTACAAGCACCATTCAGTAGTTGTAAAGGCACCAGAGTGCAAACGTGAACATGGGTTTTAATCGCACCAGCACAGCTTCCATTCAAAATCACAGCTATGAAGTTATTAAACATTCCTTTGGTGAGGAATATTTGGACAGGGCTTTGTGTAAGTGGACTTATCTTGCTGACAAAAAATAACATTTTTATAGCTTTATGGAAATAATAGAGATATTAAAATTATAATAAATAGTGGCTTATTACTCTCTGTAGCAATAAAACTTTTAATTTTCAAAAGATGTCTATGGTTATTTTTAAATAACTATTAATGCAATTGAAATATATCACTAGTAAAAAGTTTCTCTTACAGTCAGGGACTGAAAGCATATAGATTTCAGGTCATATCTCACTTTTCACTTTAGTACACTGTAAACCTGGTGTAACAAACCTCCTGTTGTTCCCTGATCTTACTAGTCAAGTTTAATTGCAGAGTATTTGCTCCATGGCGTGGTGGGATAAAGTCATTATTGTGGGACAGACCATCAACCCAGGTGCTTGACCAGCAGGCTGGGGAGGATAAGAATATGGGAAGACAGGCAGCCTTCTCAAGTGCAACACCAACAAGGCAGCACAAGGGGCTGAGGACAAGTGACCAGCCAGCAGAGTGGTGCATAGACATGC
The DNA here is from genome assembly GCF_019279795.1 of Protopterus annectens. Classification (NCBI taxonomy): domain Eukaryota; kingdom Metazoa; phylum Chordata; order Ceratodontiformes; family Protopteridae; genus Protopterus; species Protopterus annectens. The sequence goes on along the minus strand of NC_056735.1, from coordinate 1,442,929,427 downwards.
TGTGTTTAAGGAACCATAAGGCACATTATTAAAGAAATAAAAATGATGTAAAAATCAAATAAGTCATCTAAATTCAAACTACAGGTTAGGAAAATGTAAGGGCAATAAAATGGGATACTTTTCAGATTCCATTGAATAGATTCACTTGTATTTGTGTATATGAGATGTGTCTCAATAAGGGAAAAGACACATACCAAAATATAAGTGCTATTACTATAAAAGACCTATCACCATGGAGACATTATTTCAGTTTTTGAAATATTGAGAGTCCCGCCGTGTAAGTGCGTTTAGTTTTCAGTGTCCAAATTTGAAATCTAAAGCCCATGTCTTTTTGTGAGTGTTTGCTTGTATAGCCCCATATTTTAGCAATCAGACCCAAATGATCAGTAGTAGATCCCCTTTTCTCACATTACAATTTCTATAGTTTATTGATTTGTTTGGCCTTCTGATCAACTACCACATGAATGACATGTTTTTAGGGCAAAAATAAATAGACTACTGTGGAGTTTCTGCATTTGAATTATTTGTCGTATGTTCACATATTTCAATAATTATGATTGTAATAAAAGATTAGACCTAGGAAAATATCTGTTGAATTGCACATAAAGAGGCAGAGCAAACAGTCAAGAGGCCTATCTCTGGTTACGAAGGAAAAGAAATGGTTAGCCATATAGCAGGTGGAATTTCATATTAAATAGTGAATGGTTATGTAAATTCAGCTAGGAACCATAAATAAACACTGCTTATTGAAACAGATATAACATCAGGGAAGGTAACTACTGAGGGGCTCAGTGAATAGTAAATAACCTGTCATAAGCTCACACCACTGGTGTGTTTGCTAAAAAGGACCACTACCACATGGACACATTTAGCCTCTTTACAGCTTTATTTAATGATATTTTGTACACCGTGGTTTGTTAAAGTATAGGTATGTCTGCTACTTAATTCACTACTTCAATCTAAACTACTTTGAAAAGATGGAAAATGTCTAATTTTTCTGGGCAATATACAGTGCAAATCACAATGTTAAGTTTAGCGCCATAGATTAAACTTTGTTTTAATATTTGCTGCAACCTTCACTAAGCAAAAGTGACATAGAAGGAAAGAAGGCAAGGTGTAAAACAAGGCAATGTCTTGAAAATCTACTGCACTGTAAATGGTCAAACTGTTATTCTGTTAAATACTGTCATTGTACAACATCAAACAATTCATGAATTCAATATGTAAGATTAATATAAAGAATGCAAATTCTACTAGAGGGATAAAGCCATATGAGACCCAGATGATCAGACCTTGAATAGCAGCTTGGGCACGAGCTGGAGCTGATGAAGAAGAGAAAAAAATGTTGAGGCTTAGCCTGTTCACCACTCTTCACAGATTTTTGGCTCACACTTTTGGTCTGTTCCTCATAAACTCTGTGTTTTTCTTGCAAATCACTGGGATGATCAGAAGACTGAAGTCACTAAATAATGACATATGTTTGAGTTTCAGACTTCAAAGCCTTCAGAAAATGTATGTTAAAACAAATCCTGTAACTCTAACAATTTTCTAAGCTTATAAGAGGAATATTTAAAATATGTTCCTATTTTTGGGCTTTTGTTCCCCCCATTTTGTCAGTCTTTGTCCAGATTTCTTGCAGTAAGAGGTTGAGAGGTATGTTTACAGAGCAGAGGAAGAGGAGTATGCATGGGCAGACACTCTTCATTGTACAATCCCTGATGGAGACTGGTGATTACATGGAAGTACTGTTAATGGGGGGGGGGGGGCAATTTGATTATGTACATGTCACTATGGAGGCATTATTTCAGTTTTTGAAATGTTGAAAGTCCTGCCATGTAAGTGCATTTAGTTTTCAGTGTCCAGATTTGAAATCTAAAGACCATGTCTATTATATTCTCACTGCCTGAATGCAACAGACACACACAGGACATTTTTCTTGAGCATAAACAGAAAACCTTACTCCATAGCACAAGGATGACAGTTCCCTCTCACAGATCATTCAAATCTTGACCCAGGGCAATGAATGGGTTGTAGGACCCTCAGCCCTGGGGAAATAATGGGTCTATATACTGGGTGGGGAGGCAGGACTTGATTGATGGTCAACAGTGATCACATCAGCAAAAAAAAAAATACTATTAATATAAGAGCTTGGTGTGTAGAAGAAAAATGAGTTATTGGTAAATAATACGCAACATACCTCTCAACCTCTTAGATCAAGAAATCTGAACAAAGCTATAAATAAAAGAGGGATAAAGGGTCAAAAATAGGGAACATTTTTAAATATTGCTCTTACAAACTGAAAATTGATAGAATAACAGGATTTGCATTAGCATGATTTTTCTAAAGGATCTGTAATCCGAAACTCAAATGACTGTCATTATTTTTGAACTTCAGTCTTTAATGATTTTCTGCTAATTTGCCAGAAAACCACAATTTTATGAAAAACAGACCAAAAATAAAAGGCCAAAATATGGATATTCTGTGAAAATCTGTATAGTTGAGAGGTTTGATACCCAATGCTTATGTGTGGTAAGTTAGGTTGACTGTACAAACTGTATACAATAAATGTTAAAACTGTTATCTACACATAACAGTGCATTCTGCTGCAATGTTAGAACATACATAAAATAATTTCTTTCCAAAGCTAATGGAAAAAAAAAAAAACAGGTGTTAAGCAACAGGCTTTGAACGGTTAGGCTATCAACAACTGAAGCTGAGACATTAGTACTTAAAGATAACATTAGATAAAGGAAGGTATGTTATTGTAAATGGACTCATAATAATACACTGCAGAGAAACCTGCAAAAAAAGTTACAAAACATATAGTCTGAAATTGATCATACTGGTTTCTCTTTGTTATGACAGTACTTTTTCTTTTAGAAATAGTCTTTTTTTCTGCACATGAAGTGTTTGAACCTTCAAATAAAATGCTTTTTAAAGCAGGGGTATAATTATATATGATCACAGGAAAGCAAAAAATAATTCTTCTTCATCACCATCATACATATAGTCACATTTCGTTCACTTCAGTTTTCACTTTTATTACAATGCTCAAAATAAATCAGTACTGATGACAAACACAACTTTGAGAACGTAAAGTTTATATGGTGAGGTGTCTGAGCCAAGCAAGACAACTAAACCTGTATATTCATTTTGCTTATATAATGGTATGACGACGTTTTGCTACTGATCAATAAACTGCTACCACTGTGTCTTAAAGGGAAAGCCAAGATATGGTAAAACAAATCAATATTGAAGAGGAACTCACTTACGATTTTGGCATCATAACAAAATGATATCAACAACAGTTTGTAAGTCATTATGAAAACAAGCACTTTGCTGTATCATGTCCCTGCTTTCATTACCATTTCATTTAAACATTGATTTTTTATACTCCAGATAACTGCATACAATATAGTACTCTAATTAGAAGGCATATAATACCACCCTGAAAAATGCCCAGACCTTGGCTTTCTGGAAGCTGTTTTTGTGCTTAGAAGTTAAGGTGATCATTTCAGGTAAGAAGAAACATTTGCTGAAGATTATTCTTGCTTTATTTTTATTATACTTAGGCAAAACCATGAAAAATGTGTTCTTCAGACATGCTGCAATAAGATAGTGCTTTATGCATTTCTTTATAAGAACACTGGTCTGGTTCATGAAAAAAGCCAGCAGAAAACCTAAAACCCACCCTTGTGCACACGTATACACATACACAATGAGTCACACACACTCACACTCAGTCATTTAAAACATACACACAAACACATACATCCCCAAACACATAAAAATATACACACATGAACGTTCACAAACCTTTTTAAAACTTCCTCTGAACAAACTAGTTTCTTTTGAACGTGAGGATTATGTTGTTTGAACTTCATTTACATTTTCTTCTTCTTTATACTATCATTATTATTATTATACTTTAGTTATGTTTTACTTTCAAGGTTGTAAATTCAAATATACCACAAAACATCAGTATAGTCTGAAACTTACTTATGTATAAGAGACTGCTGCCCCCTGAAGCGTCCCTGCATATGCACACAGCACAAGGATGTACTTGTAGATCAGGTACTGCTTCATGATTGCAAGCACAGTCCTTTCCTGGCATCACAAAGAGGCCTGGACCTCATCTGGTATGCATCAGTGCATGGCAGTAAATTCTAGAAGCAATGGATGGAACAAGACAGTGGAGATCTACCTACCAGCCTGTAGCTACACTCCCTCCATCTACCACCCCTGCCAGTCAAGTAGTACATCTATTCCACAGTCACACCTTCAATAAAACTAAAAGCCTCATAGTTCAGTTCATTGGTAATTACTAACAAATTATCATAGGGGCATTTTTTAAGCATGTTTATGCTTCACAAAAGTGGTAATCAAGCCATGAAATTTGTATCTGTTAGGAAAGCGCCTTAACCATTATACCAGCCTCACTCCAGTTATGAATTGTGGCTCTGTTCCTTGAGCTTTCTAAACCCCAGTCTTCTGAAGCAAATCTACCAATGAAGGCATAATGGTATCCTTTAACACCCATTTGTTTTGAAATCAGGCAGACCACAGTAATTTACTGATGCATTCTACATGCCATCCCTGCTGAAATATATAAAACTTTAGTGGTTTACTGAGAACTCCTTCCCTGAAATCACAACAGAATGTGTCCCTCAGAAATAAATAAAACATTACTGCTCTGTCTGATGGCACTTTCTCGTTACCTACTCATTACCTAATCTAAACATTTCTAGTCTACAATTTTCACTACAGCTTCATGTCTAATCACTGCCATTTCACCTGCTTACTTGCCTTGTTGCCTGTATATTCTGCGGTGGTGCAGCGGTAGCATTGTTGCCTCACAGCAAGAGGTTCTCCCGTTCGATTCTTGGCTGGAGTGCAGGGAGTGCCTTCTTTGTAGAGTCTGCATGTCCTCCCCGCAGTTGGGTGGGCGTTCGAAAGACATGCGTAAATGGGCATGCCTTAGTTGAAGGTTGAACGTCGAGCTGGCACTTCGGTGTTCTTGAAAATCTACTGCCAATCATTAGTGGACCAGAGTTCCGCTGTGGTGACCCCTAACCGGGGCAAGCCGAAAGACAATAACAACAACTTGCCTTGTTGCCTGTCTTTCCACGGTACTAGTGAGACTCTTTCCATGTTTGTAACATACAATTTTTACTACTTCCTCCCACTCAGCTGATTAACATCCATGTTCTCTTCAATATTCAGCAGCTGATAATGTCCACATAACATTCAATGTGCTAGTCAGGCATCATGGCAGATGATAATGTACATGCAACCTTTGATGTTCTAGCCAATGTTTGTACTATTTCAGGTAAGGGATGGGGACATGGTCAGAGTGGAGCATTTACTACTGCAGGCCATGTAAGTTGGAATGGTGTGGATCTGTACCGGCTATATCCAGTAAGTCTATATGTATGTGACCCCTTGTGAGGATAGCGATGCAAATATCTGAGGAAGTCTGTCATAATTTCAGATTTCAAAGTAGTGGACAATCTTTGACCACAGAGAAATCTGAGACCTTTTTTCACTCTCTAATTGTGACCACTGCCTTAATCATAAACAGGCACCTAAATTACACATTCAGTTTCAGAATCTTGCAAGCACCGGACAACCCATCCAAATGTTTGCAACAGTGTCACTCCAGTTGTGCAGATTCTGAGTAAGGAGCCGTTACCTTTTAACGAATCTGGATTGCAGTGAACAATCCTTAGCACTGCAGTGCAGCTCATTAGTTTGCATTGTAGTACAATGTTGGACGAATCACACCGCTTGAGCTCACCGCTGTAGATCATAGCAGTAGCTTTCCGTTAACTTGTAAGATGCGAATACCTGCGAGAAAGAATACTGACACTCATTTCTACCTAATACTTTGTAGAATCCTCATTTTATTAAAGGTTACTGATTCAGAAGTGGTTAAAGCACTGAGATTTGATGACAGCACAATGTGTTTAAATAGGAAAGCACATTTAATGCACGTGTTAAGAAAATATAAGACATTATGGAACTGATGCAGTGTATAAAGCAGTTACATAGTTGATAAAGAATCCTGTTAATATAATTTGGGGAGAGGATGCTGGATTGTGCAGTCCCCTCCAAACACACACACACATGCACACACACACACACGCATGCACACACACACACACACACACACACACACACACACACACACACACACACACACACACACACACACACACACCACACACACAAATACAGAGCAGTTTGAAGAACTAAAGAGAACAATTCCATTTTTTTTCTTTTTGGGGGGGGGGGGTTCTAATTGTTTGTACCAGAACTGATATTTAGATTTCAAACAGAGGTAAAAGGACATACACATCTTGTCTGCCTTTTACCTCTATAATTTTGTCTGTGAGCTAAAGATTTAATCTCAGTCTAAGAGAAGGTAAGAGAAAAGAAATATATTGCATTTACAAGACACCAGTCCTTGATCCAACTATACTTGAAATACCCTTTAAATATGTTTTTTTCTGAATCAGCAGTTCAGCAGTTTATTAATATTTATGTTTAAGATATTTATTCCCTGAACATTTGCTCTCGGTTGGTGTTTGGAGTGTTACCCATTCAGTATAAAATATCTTAGAACACAAACCGTGCAGATGACCTGTGGCATAGTGCTGGATTTTGCAGCTGGGATCCACTGTGTCCCTGTGACATTTATTCTTTTAAACACTAGTACTGTCAATATGTGGAAAGTCCTGTGTGTTGTTGCATTTAGCTGTGAACTGAATGTTCTCTTAGCAGAGCAGACCTTATCTGATGATGGGTTGCGGTTGTTTTTTTTTCACCTTTTGATGCATCTTTGTTCTCAAGAAGGAATATTAATCTCAAGGAAATGAGCACAAGTTCTTATTAAATCATTTTACAACTTAATATCTTGCCAGAAAAAAAAAATGAAAAGGCAGCTTTTATAACAGTGTGCATGCTGGTAAGCCTGACATACTTATATTCCAACTGTTTAATCTGTGTTGGGAATTCACAAGCAAAACATAGCAGTAATTTGTCTTCTTTTATACATTTTTAAAATATTATTGTTACATAGCAACCAAAAAGAAAATATAAATGTTTATACTTACGATATTTGTGTCACTTATTGGGCACAACTATTGTATAAGCATCTGTGAAAATGTAGATTGTTTTAAATTCTAGAAATATTGGGAACTGTGTATTTTTGTGTGGGGGCAGGGGTAAGTTGTCAATTGTTTTCCTTGTGTTTATCCATCGTTTATGTCATGTAAGTATCACCCTACACATTCAGAAACATTCATAGTTCATAATTAGTTAGCAGGCTTACAGTCTAGAGCCATTGAGGACCCTAGCCCAAATTCCCAGCTGTCGCCACCGCTGTGTGGTTAAGTGACTTGCTTAAGGCCGCACAGTATATTAAGTGAGGGTTGAAGAAATCAAACTCTGTATCACAGGAACTGCAGTTCCCAAACGTAACTCTCTGTGCTAACTGCCAGACTTAGACTCAGAAGATGGAAATGTTGTATTTGGATGATGAGCCATTTTACATTGGTACTCTTTGCTAAAAAGGAGAGTGCATTATTGCACCATACCTCCTTGTTAAACTGACTGCTACAGTAAGTGCATTACACTCATTTGTCCTGTAATGGAAGTAAATGTTTAGGAATATCTTCCTCTGATTACAACTAATTACATAGTATTTAATGAAACAAAAATAGGACTGTGCTCCAGGTTCATACATATTTGTCTTGGTAACACAGAACAGCATAGTTGCCCTATTAAAGTTCTTGAGAGTGAAAGTCACCATTTGGCCATGCATAATTCCTCATCCCAGCCTTCAGGGGATCCTCCATGAACATGAGTGGATTGGTCCTGGAGTAGTCCTAATTTTTACCAATAGGCCTTCTAGAAGAACTCTCAGAGATGTATTTATCTCATAAGACTTGTACTGATGCCTCATAAATGAAACATAGTCATGTCTTCATATGTTCCCCAGTTAAAGACTTGGATCTTATTATAATTAAGAGTTAAATGTCTTTTTTTCACTGAAGTCTAATTTACTTGTGTGGCGAGAATGCCTACCTTTCTTTGTCTAGTCAAAATTTCACTGAATAGGTATTCTAAGAGTGTTTTGGAGGTGAAAAGGGTGTCGGATAGAGTGATGTTTATGAAGCTGGAAATTGATGGTGTAATGATGAATGTTGTTAGTGCATATGCTCTACAAGTTGGGTGTGCAATGGATGAGAAAGAAAAATTTTGGAGTGAATTGGATGAAGTGGTAATGACTGTACCCAAGGGTGAGAGAGTGGTGATTGGAGGATATTTCAATGGGCATGTTGGTGAAGGGAACAGAGGAAATGAGGAAGTGATGGGTAGGTATGGTGTTAGACAAAGGAATGCAGAAGGTCAGATGGTAGTGGATTTTGCGAAAAGGATGGACATGGCTGTGGTGAATATGTATTTTAACAAGAGGGAAGAGCATAGGGTGACATACAAGAGTGGAGGAAGATGCACACAGGTGGATTATATCTTATGTAGGAGAGCCAGTTTGAAGACGATTGGAGACTGTAAAGTGGTGACCGGGGAAAGTGTAGTTAGGCAGCATAGGATGGTGGCTTGTAGGATGACGTTGGTGATCAAGAAGAGGAGGACGAGTGTGAGAGCAGCACCAAGGGTCAAATGGTGGAAATTGAAAAAGGGTAAATGTGAGGTCGAGTTCAGGAAGGAGTTAAGATAGGCACTGTGTGGCAGTGAAGAGTTACCAAATAGCTGGGTAACTACAGCAGAGCTATTAAGGGAGACAGCTAGAAAGGTGCTTGGTATGACATCTGGACAGAGGAAGGACGACAAGGCGGCATGGTGGTGGAATGAGGAAGTACAGGAGAGTATACAGAGAAAGAGGTTGGCAAAGAAGAAGTGGGATTGCCAGAGAGATGAAGAAACTAGACAGGAGATGAGGTGCATGGCAAAGAGAGAGGTGGCGAAGGCTAAGGATAAGGCATATGAAGAGTTGTATGAAAGGTTGGACACTAAGGAGAGAGAAAAGGACCTGTACCGATTGGCTAGACAGAGGGACCGAGCTAGGAAAGATGTGCAGCAGGTAAAGGTGATAAAGGATAATTAAGGGAAACATACTCACTACTGAGGAGAGTGTGTTGAGGAGATGGAAAGAGTACTTTGTGGGGTTGATGAATGAAGAGAATGAGAGGGAGAGAAGGTTGGATGATGTACGGATAGTGAATCATGAAGTACAATGGATTAGCAAGGAGGAAGTAAGGATAGCTATGAAGAGGATGAAGAATGGAAAGGCTGTTGGCCCAGATGACATATCTGTGGAAGCATGGAGGTGTTTAGGTGACATGGCAGTGGAGTTTTTAACAAGATTGTTTAATGAAATCTTGGAAAGTGAGAGGGATGCCTGAGGAATGGAGAAAAAGTGTTTTGGTACCGATTTTTAAGAATAAGGGTGATGTGCAGAGCTGTAGTAACTACAGAGGGATTAAATTGATCATACACAGCATGAAGTTATGGGAAAGAGTAGTGGAAGCTAGGTTAAGAAGGGACGTGATGATTAGTGATCAGCAGTTTGGTTTCATACCGGGAAAGAGCACTACAGATGCAATGTTTGCTCTGAGAATGTTGATGGAGAAGTACAGAGAATGTCAGAAGGAGTTGCATTGTGTTTTTGTAGACTTAGAGAAAGCATATGACAGGGTGCCTAGAGAGGAGTTGTGGTATTGTATGAGGAAGTCAGGAGTGTCAGAGAAGTATGTAAGAGTGGTACAGGATATGTACAAGGTTAGTGTGACAGTGGTGAGATCTGCTGTGGGAATGATGGATGTGTTTAAAGTAGAGGTGGGGTTACAACAAGGATCAGCTCTGAGCCCTTTATTATTTGCAATGGTGATGGACAGGTTGACAGACGAGATCAGACAGGAGTCCTCGTGGACTATGATGTTTGCAGATGACATTGTGACTTGTAGTGAGAGTAGGGAACAGGTGGAGGAGACCCTGGAGAGATGGAGATATGCTCTAGAGAGAAGAGGAATGAAGGTCAGCAGGACTAAGACAGAATATATGTGTGTGAATGAGAGGGAGGATAGAGGAATGGTCAGGATGCAAGGAGTAGAGGTGACGAAGGTGGATGAGTTTAAATACTTGGGGTCAATAGTTCAGAGTAACGGTGAGTGTGGAAGAGAGGTGAAGAAGAGAGTACAGGCAGGATGGAGTGGGTGGAGAAGAGTGTCAGGAGTGATTTGTGACAGACGAGTACCTATAAGAGTAAAAGGGAAGGTGTACAAGAGGATAGTGAGACCATCTATGTTATATGGGTTGGAGACAGTGGCATTGACAAAAAGGCAGGAGTTGGAGCTGGATGTGGCAGAGTTAAAGATGTTAAGATTTGCACTGGGTGTGATGAGGGTGGACAGGATTAGGAATAAGTATATTAGAGGGTCAGCCCAGGTTGGAATGTTTGGAGACAAAGCCAGAGAGGTACAATTACGTTGATTTGGACATGTGCTGAGGAGGGATGCTGAATATATTGGTAAAAAGATGCTAAGGATGATACTACCAGGTAACAGGAAAAGAGGAAGGCCTAAGATAAGGTTTATGGATGTGGTGAGAGAGGACATGCAGGTGGTTGGTGTGACAGAGCAAGATGCAGAGGACAGGAAGAAATGGAAACAGATGATCCTCTGTGGCGACCCCTAACGGGAACAGCCAAAAGAAGATGATGAGGTTGATGAAGGTGGGTTTGCTTAGAATCAGCAGCTGAGGCCAGCAAGTACAATGCAATGTCGTTCAGACCTAAAATTTGTAATTTCAAGGTGGTTACTGCCTCTTGTGTCAGCCACTACTATTGTAGTCAGGTTCTTGTCCCTGAAAGACATTCTTTGGAAATCTGTTACTTCTTCCAGAAGGAGTTTAAAGCTCCAGGATTTTATCAATAATGACATTTAATTGACATTATACAAGGACTGGATTCCTTGAAAAATACTTTTCATTTTATCCCCAAGGGGTATTCTTTAACTGGGCTAAACATCTCCTTTTCTTCTTTATTGACAGAAGCCCAGGTGAATGACTGCTTTGAATGCAGAATGTTCTTATTTTAAGTCCACTCTTCTCTGCTTTGTGAGAATGAAGCATCTCCAAATTTCTTTGACTTGTTAATTTGGAGGAGTAGCAAGGATGACGTAGACTGAGTGAGCGCCATTTGTGAGGTAGCAGAACACAAACGTGGTAGCCATTGGTGTGTGGCATCTAAGTTGTGAATTATTGATTTACTATGTGGATATTATAACCAGTAACTGTGTGTGTTTATATGGTTGTCATTCATAACGTTGACACTTCGGAATGTTACCATTGGGAGCTGCAGTATTAGAATGATGACGATCCATTTTACCTGCAGTTCATAATGCTCATTTTGTAGACAGAGGTTAAGTGGGTTGGTGTTGGGGTGAAGTGTGTTTGCTTAGGTACTCACGGATTAGGGTTAGAGTAAGGGTTAGATAAGGGAGTAACTTTATTGCTAAGCATGTGTATTGGTCTGAGCCTGTCTAGTGTAGTGGTAGTGTTATGGAAAGAGTTTTTCTAATATAAGGTGTAGTGACAGAGTTAAGCACAGGAATAGGGCTAGGGCTAGCATGAATTAGTAAGGTAGTTTTGAAGGCAAAACTGACCTGCATCACTTTACTACTACATGATAACTCTAATCCTGCCCCTGTAACCCGACCATTACACGTTACCTTAGAAGAAAACATTTCCAAAACACTACCACTATTCAAACAAACCATGCCTTAGGGCTTTCTTAAGGTTTTGCATTTTTCTTTTTTTTTTCTTTGCTTGTAAACTGAGTTAATGTTGGGTTTGAATGTTTTTTGTAGGTACTGTGAGTTCTATATTTTGATATGTTAGTATTATGAAGATTTTCTGAGTGCTGATGTTTTGATATGTCAATATTTTTAAATCAACTTGTTTATATACTTGTATTTATCTTTGAGGAAGTATGGTTTCTTTCTGAGTGATCTTGAAAGTGCAGAAAGCAGGAAGAGTACAACAAACACGAAGTAAACAGAAGAATTGATGATGATGGTGATGATGATGATAATAATAACAATAATAAAAAATGGCCTCAAAAGACATTTACACTGGCAATTTGGCTTGCAAGCATTAGAAGGCTGAAAGTACTGTCATTAAAGGCTCTGTTGATAAGTTTCTTTTTGTGACTTGTTTTGCTAAAAGTATGTATTGAAGAGCTTTGACAGACATGGTGAATAAAGTGTACAAGAATGGGTTTGTGGATATTAGGAGTATGAACAGAGGCAGTGGAAGTATAGCGGGCTTGCTTCTTTAGTGCAGCAGATTACAATTTAAAGAGTGTGTGTGTGTAATATTAGAAGTGATTCATAGCCGGACACTGGAAATGAAGTCGTAGACAAGGATAATGTTTCATTGCAGCTTCTTGTAAACTGAGATGCTGAATGGATGATGAAAAATATAAATAAGAGCTTTTTAAAAAATGTATCCTCTAATACTGAGGGAACAGTAGCATATTTGCTTACTGATTGCAAATAAAATGCAATTAATTTGTTCATCGTTCATAATTATATACCAGGCTAATGACCACCAGAGCCTTTGTAAGCCTAGTCATGCAGGCCAACCCAAATATGTTCCTATGTATCATGGACCTTTATTGGTGAAGTTGTTAGGAAGTTTCTAGAGGTTATGTGGGGGGTATTTTAGTTTGGGCATTACTGCTTGCCTGTGTTGATTAGAGACATGGGGGGGGGGGGCAGACCCAGGGTAAATTTCCAGTTTGCCATGCATTGGACAAGGTTATGCTTAAATAGGGTTGTAACAAATTTGCTAATTTGGAAGTCATAGTGCAAGGGCTGATGGATATTTGAAACCCAACAAGAGATGCATGCTGCTGAGTTAGAAGTGACTGAGGCTACGATTTGTGATGGAAATCAAAATGACCATGTTGGTATGTTGCAGACATTTAAAGTTGATCTGCAGCCAAAAACTGAAAACAATATATATTTTTCAACATATCTTGAACTTTATTGCATTACTAATATTTCTTTATCAATGCTAGTGGTTATTATTATTCTCTTAGTCTGTTGTACACAAAAATGGCCAGAGAGGGGCTGCCATGCTGCAAGATTTTGATTTACAGTCAATGCTTTACCTCCATTATGTCATTTTAGGAGGATGAGAGAAAATGCTGTGATGAGTTTATCATTTACTGTGGTACTCTCTCTGTCTCTCGTTCTCACCAGTTTACAATAGTACTGTGATTGCCTACTTCTGACTGTCAGCATCTGCCCATATTTTTCATTACTTTGGTTCCTTTGATTTTTATTAGTGCCCACTCCTTAGGTAGCATTTTAAGGAATACTGAAATGACAGTCTTGAAAATGTAGCTCAGTTAATTGCCCTTTTTGGAGTAATAACTGTCGTTCTGTTTTCAAGTTTGAGAAATTTGACTTGTGATTAATAGCTGCTACATGGGCTGAGCTGGTTTATGTCACATTGCTATTTTTAATAATATAGCTAGAATTAGAGTCATTGGTATTAATTTTCCCTCCTTCAACCCACTGACTTGTCTCAACCAAACCCTGTATACACTTTATTTATTTATTTATTAATTGACATCTAATTACCAGGAAACCCCAACTGGGTAGGTTGCCCATTTTCGGTAGTGGCCCAGGGAGAAAAGCTCCAAAGTATTACCAAACCAGTTTAAGAATAATAATTTTACAGTCTTCAAAAAAAAAATAATAAACATAGTCTACAGTTTAAATAATTATACCAAATTAGATGTAATGTAAAAACATTGATTTAAGAATAGATACAACTTACAATGCAAACTTGCTATAACAAAATACCAGAAGGAAATGTACACTTTTACAAATACAGTGTAGAAAAAAATGCAAAAAAACAAATATTGACAGAAAATAAGGAGAGTAATATGAAAACTCTTCTTTCTATGTGGAACTTAGAGTTTGATTAAATAGAAAGATAATTTGTAATAGGAAAAATAATTTAATGTGTGAGTGGATCTTGTCCATTTGCTTCTGAAAATTAAGCTTGAGTCCTAACTGTAACTGTATTTATCTGAAGTGTGATGCTCGTAAGCTGTGACTGAAAAGGCACATTTAAATGCCAATGTTTAAGATCAATTCTTTTCTTAATGACATTGTAATTGTAATAAATGACCTAACCTTATTAATCTCCCAATCTTTGTAGCCTTCATGATGTAGCAAATGATGAGACAAATGCAGGAAAAAAAGCCAAAAAGAAATAAATTCAGATAAAAAACAAATGAAATAATTATTAAATGAAGCCTTTTCTGTATGTGCAGTGTTTAGTGTTGGATTACGTGGAAGTAGTATCATTTTTGGAAAGAAAAAGTTTACATTTGGGTGGAGTTTTCCGTTAACATCACTTTGAAAATCATGTTACTTGACTTTGAAAGTGAATCCAGAGGGGAAAAAAGTAAGACAATTTGGTATTACTGAAGCCTGGGATGTTGGTATGGGTTTGCATGCTGCTTTGCAAAATATTTTTGATCATTTTCTAATATAATTGAATATATAACGCTGCATCTCATTGTGACTCAACAACCAAAGCCATTAGACAAAATATTCCGTGATCCAATATTCTGATTCTAAGATAGTACACTGTGAGACACACCAATGTCCCTCTTATGAGGCTTGATAAGGAGAAGGCTACAGTTACTTGCCTGTCAGGGGCCAATGATTCACCAGATCACATAAGCACAGAAATCACTTACCCCTATGTATCAGTATGACTCAATCATAGTCCATGTGGGCATGAGTGACCTGAGATATATCTCCTTTGAGTATATAAAGAGAGACATGATTAAGCTCTCAGAATAGTGTCAAAGGCAGGCATGAGCCTAACAATGAACAGCATTCTACAGTCTCCAAGGATGATGCCACAGCACCAGCATAAAATGATCAACTTTAACGATTGGCTTAGCCACTGGTGTCATTCCAAGGGGGACTTATACTTGTCAGCCTGGGAGGACGTGGTTGATATGCCATGCTGCTTTGTCAGGGATAGTCTTTACCTGTCACCTCTAGGCTTTTGGATATTGACCAAAACATTATCCACCCCTATAGTGCCATTTTGGGGTATTGCCAAACAGACAAACCTTCCAACATACCAAAAGCTAAAGGTACTACTGCTCAAAGCTAGGAGCCTCAACAAGAAACTGCACTCCTTGGAAGCTGTCCTCACCATGTAGAATACTGACATCTGTGCAGTTACTGAAACATGGTTCAAAGCTTCAGAAAGCACTCAGGCAGTGCATGGCTATAATGCCTTTCATATATTCCGACCACCCACTGAACATGAGGTTTATCTATCTACATAAAGGATAAGCATACTGTGATGACCCACCACTGGACCAGTAATCAAGATCCTCAATTCAATCCTCACCACTGGCAACAGTGGGGTATGTTGACTGAAAAGATGACAAGTACACACACAGTATTTCCAGATGCAGCTCTTTGCATCAAGCACAATTTCCCTTAAGAGCACACAGAGACCACAGTCAGTCTGGGGCTGGTTTCTCACTCTTTCTCCAAATCCCCAATAAGACCCCACACTGGCACAACTATGGAGTTGAGTCCTTAGCCAGGGTTCTAAGCCAAGTCCTCCAACACTCTCTCTGTCCAACCAGTACTTCGTGTTTCTGCCCAAGTAGCTGACTCACACACACACACACACACACACACACACACACACACACACACACACACACACACACGGGAAAGGCTGGCACAGGTTTACTAGCTATGCCACCTATTACCCAGACTATAAGGTAGTTTTCACTGCCACCAGAATCCCATATCAGCTACTTTAAGGTCCTTAACAAAGGGTGTCCAATCTTACTGTGTGATATTGATATTAATACATATGGTAGTTTGACCAAGAGCAAGGGTATTAGGAGTGGCCCACACAATGTCACCAAATGAATATGCTGGTACCCTCAAAACATAAATATCTCTACACAGATGAGCCACAATGAAATGTTTAAATATATTTAATAATAAATAATACAAGAACAAGACAATACTAAATATATATTCACAGTGACATCAGAGTTCAAAACCACCGGAAATATTTAAAACAACATTGCAGGACAGTCTCAAATAAATAAAGAAATATATACAAACTAAGCTCACTATATTCCTGACTGTATCTAAGAGAATTAGTATAATCTAAGAACTTACTAATAGAGCAATGCAGATGTGAATCTTCTAGATGGATCTTCTAGTTATTGCCAGGTCCAAGATAGAATGCAGAATGCTCTGTCTCACTAACAGACTTCTCAAATTAATATATAAAATATTACTACTGGGATAGCTTGCAAAATGACATAATTTCTTTTCATTTGGTTCCCAAGCCCAAAACAACCGTTGATGTCAGCTAGTAGCATTTAGTATCTACCTGTAAAAATGCATAGACAAGGGCTTTTCCTCAGATATCTGGCAGATGCTGGAAGTCATAAAACAATTGCATTCCTTCATGCTTTCAAGACAAGTAATTAATTCACCCTAATGACAATATAGAAAGTTTCCTAAAACAGGCATTGTGTCTGTTGTTGTACTGAAAACTGTAAGATAACATATTTTATGGCATATGCGTAAAATAGTTTAATTTCAGGTATTTTTCTTTAATTTACAAGACTGAGGTTAACCTCCTGTATCCCAGTTTCCACTGTTAAAATATATACAATTAAATGGTTAGAATAGTGGATATACATTTCTGTCCTTTTCCAGTAGGACACACTGCGGATCGATTTTAAACACAAGCCTTTTGCAAATACCCTTTTCAACACATGCGTCTGTACAAGCAGTTTGATAAATACACAACATACAGTTCTAATACATTTGCAACACAAGCATCTTATGCAAATAATTTCAATATTCAGCAATGGCATATAATTATTTACAAAATTCCAGCTAGGTGGGCTAGCAGCATCTCCTTTCATCAGACACACCTCAAGGCTGTTCAGATATTATAACATGCTTGAGCTACTCTATGTCCAACTAACCATGGGAAAAATATATTACCATATTCATTCTAGCTACAGGTCCCCCACTATGAACCAGGAAGCTCATACATCATACCTGAAGTTAATAGAATCACTCACTATCCAACCCAATACCATACTCATAGGTGACTTTAACTACCCCTCCATTAAATGGGAGACATACACAACCACTAACATGTAGGTCCAAAAATTTCTTAACTTTATAAATTCAAATTCCCTGGAGCAGCTAGTCTGCCCTCTCACTAGGGAAACAAGTATCCTAGCTCTGGTACTCATAAATATGGGAGAGTGCTGCACCCCCCCCCCCCCCCCGGTGTTATGCCCTCACTAGTAGACCAGATCACAAAGGGGTCTCCTTGAAATAAAGGTTAAACTAGTCCCACCACCTAACTCCCACAACTTTAAGAACTCGTCTAAGGTAAATTATTCCCAATTATAGGATGGCATAGCTAGTTTCCAAGCTCTCCAAATCCAGTAAACACAGAAACCTATGCAGAGGAGTGCACAAAAGCCTTGTATGACCATTTAAAGAACTGCATAAAAACCGCAGTACTAGAAGAAAATAAACCCAGGTCAAACTGCAAGCCACCCTGATGGACCCTAGTATTAATAGGTTGTACAACAAAAGAAAGAAAATCCTGTCAAGAAGTAAGACGAAATGTGCACACAGAGAAATAAGTTCATCATTAGTTTAAACAAGTAAATCAGGGTACTAGACAAGTCTCTAAAAGCAGACTTTGAGGTAAAAATAGCATCCAAAGCTAACAATAACCATAAGGCATTTTTCAGGTATGTCTGCAGTCTTAAGGGCAGCACCCAACAATGTGCAGAATTAATTGTAGATGACATCACCTATACTTAACTGGAAGGTATAGCAAATCTGCTGTCTGAAAAATTTAGCTCAAATTTCACTTCCCTATCACCCCCAGTCCCCCCAAAAAAATACCTTCCACTACTCTGCTGCCAATAATCACCAAAGAACAGGTTGGCCACTGCACTTTCTAAAGCTAAAACATGGTTTCAGTGGGGCCTGACAATATGCCAGGTTGCCTCTTAAACTGCTTAAATCAGGAATTATCAAGTCCATTAGTATCTCTATTTAACAACAGTCTCTCGAGTAACTTTGGTCCCAGTAGAATGGAGGACAGCAGCAGTCATCCCTCTGCATAAAGGGGGACCATCTATTGACCTGGTAAATTACAGACCCATAAGTTTGACTAATCTTATGTGTAAGGCCAAAGAAAGAATAATTATGGACCTGATAAATAATGACATAGGAGACCTCCAAACACTGGATCCAACCCATTTTGGCTTTTGTTAAGGGCAGGTCATGTCTATTGAATCTTGTGGATTTCTTTGAAGAAGTCACATGGCCATGGATGAGGGTAAAACAGTACCTACCACCTACCTCAACCTCGCCAAGGCATTTGACACAATTCCTCACTTAGGTATTATCAATAAACTCACAAACTTGGGTATACATCCGTATGTCATAAGATGGAAAGTCATTTGGCTCATGGACAGGATACATGTAGTTAAAGTGGGTGAATCCAGATCCATCAAGAGGCCAGTTACCAGTGGTATGCCACAGGGCTCAGTACTGGGACCATTCCTGTTCAGAATGTACTTCTCTGAAGTCAAGGCAAATGTAGAAGGCCTCTGGATGACAAAGTCTGTCAATGACTGCTAGCCAGGGCAATCACTGAATTCCCCCAGTGATGTAGATATTCTTCAGGAGGGTTATATTGGGTTATATTGGTTAAATATTGGTTAAATTGAGTTATATTGGCTAGGCTTGTAAGGGCACTTAAGCTGTTAACCTAGTAATCTCCTGTGAATCTATGAACCTATTGAGATGGAAAATAACCATATCCAAGTGGATCGTTATCACTGAATTAACAACTAGTCCACAACCTGTTATAATCTAATTTAAGTGTTTTGCTACTGGGATAAAAGTTTTAAGTATGCATATTGAAGACCTAACCAGATTCTCAGTTATAAACTATGATTAGAATACACAGACCTGGAAGGATAGGATATTTGAGAGAAAGTCTAACACAGTTGCTGGTAAATGAGAAAATAAAACATTCAAAAGTAATTGATTTAAGTTGTGTAACAAGGTAGGGAAGAAACTTTGTATCCCACTGTAGACAGCAGGAGTTTCAAAATAATATCAGACAGATAAATAATGACAAGGGAAGCTAGTAACAGGATTTAACAGTATTCGTGAAATAATTGTTTTTTATTTCTTCCACCTGTATAATAATAAATGGGAACACTACACCAATAAACTACAGAACTGGTTAAAAGACAACAAAGTTGCTGCTGTACTCTTCTGAATTTAAATTCATCCTGCAAAATATAAAGTAGGTTATTAGAACACAGAAAAGACATAAAGCCCTTGGGCCTGAATGGTACATTTTGGAAAGTTATGAGACATATGATAATTTATTAAGTCACTATCTTTTGAGACTGTCTCAGTACATGCTTGTAACAGGTTGGAAGAGGCCTCATTCAGTAA
Organism: Protopterus annectens; assembly: GCF_019279795.1. Classification (NCBI taxonomy): domain Eukaryota; kingdom Metazoa; phylum Chordata; order Ceratodontiformes; family Protopteridae; genus Protopterus; species Protopterus annectens. Next base: position 1,442,909,808 of record NC_056735.1, on the reverse strand, counting down.
AAGATGTTGGTCTGACCTTGATTCATAAAGAGAAGAAAGAAAGGAACAAGTATGAAATTTATAGATCAATATAATTCTTAAACACAGTGTACCAAATAATTGCAAATCAATCAATAAATGCATGTTAGAGACTGTAGGTAAATGCTGACACTGTTTCAGTTTGTGTTTTGTCCAGGTCATTTGTTTTTTGGAATTAGTAAATATTTGCAAAAATTATTGTTTTATGCTGAACAGTATAAAGTGACTTGTATTAAATCAAGGACAGTGCAAATGAAGCTTTTCATTGTTCTGGTAGTAAACATACTTTCTAAATTTTCTTGTAACATTTCTCAAAGATTTGATACAAACAATGCATGTATTGTATGATATTACTTGTGAGTTTTGATGTGTCAGAAATGCTATTTATAGCATTAGACAGACAGGTGTGTGTCTGTATTCACACATATATACATATATATATATATATATATATATATATATATGTATATTGGTCTACTTGAAAACACCAACATGCCAAAACATCGACTACGAGAACACCGAGGCCGGAATATCAACAACTGAGATGACCGACAGTTTAAAAGCACAAAACTTCACATGCCTGACAAACCACAATCCCACCAATCAACAAAATAAAACAAATACCTTTTCTGAAAAACACACGCACAACACAAGCACACCAAAAACCTTACAGACCTACACTAAACCTTACATACACAACTATCTATGCACTGATCTTAACC
>NC_056735.1:1442896568-1442906568 GCF_019279795.1 Protopterus annectens | reverse complement strand
ACTTGTAGAAATTCTCTTGTTGGCTAAAGTAATGTAGCCTGTGGATTTAGTACCTAATTTAACAATGATATCATCACTACAAGGCACTGTAAAAATTATAGTGGAACAGTTAGAAAATCTATGGCCAAAATGCAACCCTATTTAAAATGGGGGAACAGCAACCTGACATACTGTTAAAATGCATAGTCCCGATAAAAAGAAAGGGATAAATGTAGAAACTCCAAAATGAACTAAAATGTTGGTTTGGCTGGAAGGGATAGAAGAACCTTTGTCTTACCAGAAACCTGTTTTCCTACTAGAAAAGTTTTAGATTAGTGAAAGAATTTAGTGCCGAAACCTAAAAGGAAGAAGCCATGCTGTGTGATATGGCAACATTGTCAAAGATACTATTCATTAAAAATTGAAGGATGTCTTTGTGGATGATATGCTTTTTGCTTTTAATTTTTCCACTTGTTTTTACTTTTTTTCATCTTTATTATCTTATATTTTGGTGTTCTATCAAGAAGCATAGTGTGATGTGACTAGATCTGTGCATTACTGCTGGATATATTCTTTTTTGAATGTCACATAGTGATAAACTCCATAAGAGTAGGAATAAGTAGCTGAACAGTCTCCTAGGCTCCCCTTTGTAATGTCAACAAGTAGGTTATCAGAAACAAGACTCTCTGCATCAGGTACTTAAAGAGAAAGAATTTACTGAGGTAAAGGAAATGCCAAAGCCAAAAGCCAAGAAAAGGAGTCACTGGCATTAGTTGCTTTTTGTGGAGAAAAGATTAGGAGCAGAAGAAATGCCTGCAACTGCATGTGTAGGTGACGAGGTTATACTCACTACTTCATGTGAGCATATACTGATGAAAGGGGTGTCTGTCTGACAGATCCATAGACAAGCAGTGACAATCTGCAGAAAATGGAAAGATGATACATTAAGCAGGGCCAGAGAAAATATAGCCAGAACAAATGGAAAATCAAATCAGTAGACTGACCCCATTTCATTTACATATTTTAGTTAATGAATGACTTGCTTTATCAGGTAAACAAAGACAAGGCATAGATTCTACATCAAATGATAATTACAAAAACTTTTAGAACACTTGTGATCAACCGGGCACATAGCCATATTTCTGGAGGGCACTTAAGAAATGGGCAAAACCAAAGCTAGAACTGTATCTAGATTTTATTGGCCTGGTGAAATGAAAGGCACAGAGAACTTCTGTATAGCTTGCCTAGAATGCCAAAAGATGGCACCACATCCTGCTTTCAGAATTCTGTCTGTGCCTATTATTAAAGCCCCATTCAAGCATATAGCCACGGATCGTGTAAGTCCATTCCTAAAATGTAATAATGGCTGCCAATACATTCTAATGATTACTGACTTTGGCACTTAGTTTCTTAGCCCTATGAAAAGCTAATGCTAAGTCAATAGCCAGAAAGCAAATTATACTTTTTTCCGGGTCTATATTACTTAATAGAAATATGTATTTATTGAATACTTATTCATCAAACACTAATCAGCGAAACCCATTTCAGCAAACCCGACTTTTTACCAGGGTTAGGAGCCACTCGCCCACCAGCAGTCTGGAACAGACACCGCACTAAGTCAAATCCACCCAAGTGGGGGGCATCATCCCACACCCCCCAATATGAGGGACTGTGCCCCCACTCCCCCAAACTATATATATCAACTCCAAGATCCCACTACAGTAGGGAAAAAGGAAAAGTTGCAGTGATGGCGAAGTGCTTCCTAACCCTGGAAAAGAGTCTGGGGTTCGCTGAAATCAATTTCTCTGATTAGTGTTTGATGAATATGTATTCAACAAATACCTATTTTGATTAAATTATATAGACCCCTTTTTCTCCAGGGAGTAGACTCCCAGAGACATTCATGGATTAGGGTGACCCATTTGCCAATGTTTTAAAGTAAAATAGTTTAAACAAAGTCTTGCTAGCGGGGTTATCAATGAAGGACATATAGCAGATAATACGAAGAAGATATATGGGTTTGTTAGTTTTAATAGGAGGCTGATGTTACGCTTTTTGTGTTTAAATTTTCCCTTTGTGTTTACTCTTTTAAATATTTTCTATTATATATTTTGGATTCTAGTCAGATGAATAATTAAGCGCTATGACTAGATCTGTGTGTTACTGCTGCATGTTATGTTCTTTTTTTGCTATAAATTAATTATGGGATTTGGATGTAGGGAATGTAAAAATGTATCAAAAATGGAAAACATGAAGTGAATAATCTCCATGATTTTAAGTTGTTTATCTTTTTTGCCTCAAGCTTGTTCTTTTGGAGAGAAGCACTTACCCTGGTTTCTGATATGCCAACAGTTGTCTGCAGTGTGTATTTTCAAATGTATACATGGTATTTGTGAAATGGCTAGTTTATGGTCAGTACCAGCTTGAACAAACCCTTCACTCTCAGCCTGGCTCATTGTTTATTAGGGCTGAGTTTCAAGACATTGTCCTTAGTCTAATTTGTTTGTGGCTTTCTAGGCAGTTTTGCCTGATTAATAGTGTTGGAATCTGCCTCACTGGCTGGATCCACTTTAAGTTCTCTCAAAATAAGATGCTGATGTATGACTATTCTCTACATACACATGTTCTCATACTGTTAGCCACAATATATTAAAGCATGCAGTATATCCCCATTTTACCTACTTTTTGGCTTAAAAAGGACAGATGCTGATATTACCACGAGCATACATGTCCAGATAAATAAAAAAAAAACCTTGTTTGTATATAATGTCGGCACAAAACAAAGAGTTCTGTAACCTAACTATTGTAGTTAATTTCTGTCTTTTCTTCAGCATATTTCAACAAGGACAACTATGCACTGACTATTTCATTCACTGTCCTTTCAAGTAATGTATCAATTTCTTGATTATTTTAATGAACAAAATACTACATAAACGGTGATATGACCCAAATCAGTTTCTAAACTCTATGTCTATGGATATATATATATATATATATATATATATATATATATATATATATATATATATATATATACTAAAAAATCAACCATGTAGCACTGTGGAAAGAACAAGCTCAATTCTAGATGTAGGAAAGTTAATTTTAATAACAAAACATAAATGCTTTAACTTTATCACTTAATTTTTTCATATGTGATTCCATACATAAACTTAAAACAAATCATAGTGGTACTAATATATGTAGTGAATTCTTTCAATTTTTTCCTCTGTTTCAGTCCATAAAATGCATATATTGTCAAGGTAATGTTTATATAGCCTCTAACAGTTCACATAAGTTGAACTGAACACAAACTTCTGTTCCCACATAGAAAGTATAATATTAGCATAAGTGTGGACACAACATTACACTTTGTTTGTTCTAGTGTTATTTTACTGATGGGAGGGTGTTGTATTTCATTTCATTTATTGAAATTTTGTTTAACTGAATTCAATTAATTATTGCTTGAATTCCGGGTAAAGGGTATTTAAACTGTTTAAGATTTTAGGTCATCTACTGAAGTCCATGGTTGGACGAAAATGCGGCAATAAAGTGTTTTTGTTTTGTTATTAAAATTCACTTTCCTATATCTGGACTTGAGTGTGCTCTTTCCACAGTGTTACCTGGTTGTTTCCTGGTGTCTGCACTTGTTGCTGTTTTAGCACTGTTTTTCCTGCATTATTTTGTTATATATGTAAACTAAAATACTTTGACAATCATGGTAGTCTTTCAGTATACACAGGGTCCATAATGGCCATATTATACTTAGGTTTTGTTCCATATAGAAGATGTGGAATGCTATTGTGGCTTATTGACCAAACCCAAAGTTTAAGACTGGGATTAATCTTCATCCAATTATATTTTTAAAATGAATCTAAAACAACATTACACTACATTTGCAATCTGAGTACAGTTTATTCCTATTCCAGTCAGCTTAACATTCAATCTTTGTCTAAATAATAAAAATATATCATGGACTGGTTTCATTAGCCAATCAGCAGCCAGGTCTCACTGTGATAACATTTCTTATAGCCCTACTTGAATGAGACCCTGCCCTGAAACACATGTGGTAATACCGTTCTTCACCATCACTATCGCATAGATGTACTTGTCTGTAAATTTTTAAATGATGAGTGCAGTGAAATCTCCCATGAACATAAACATTGTTTGACCACTGTCATCCTCATGGCTGTCTACCTCATACAGATAAACTTATAGCCTTTCTAAGTCTCATTTTTATGGGATCCACTGATGATGCACTTATGTTGATACTAATAAGTATCAGCTGGTTCTGATTTTGCAAAGGTCCTATGGAACTATTTTGCTAAGCTATGGAGGAAACTGGGAAACTTGGAAAGAATGCAAATGCAGATTTTAAGGAAGTTTCTCTTTCTGAATGAATTCAGTTTACATCTAAAAACGAAGATGTATTTTAGTCTGTCACATTTACAGGAAATTTCTGCACACCCTTGATCCCAGCATTGAGTATTATTTAGTTAACCGGTTATATTAAGGAAGCTATAAATCATCATGGGTTTTCAGTGAGCTATGCATTTATTTTATATGTTTTTATTGTGATTAACAGTTGAATTTGAAGTATTAAATTGTCCCTTTAATATGTACTTTATTTTTCATACATATCGCAGAAAAGGCAAGTAAAACCAGATAATTTGCATATGCATGTAACTCAAATATGCTATCATTTTTTTTTTAGTGGAATCCAATGGTTATCCCATTGAAAGATAACCAGTATATTAAAATATATGTAAAAAAGGTGAATACTAGCAAGTAACAATGTCTGGCTACCCTCTGCTAGCAGGCTATCAGTAAAATCTGTCATAAAAGATGTCCTAACCTTAACAAGATGTCCTTGTATAAATCTATAGTTACCAAACAGAAAATGTGAGAGCCTAGACATGTCCTTCATTGCCAGAAAATTCCTGCTAACTAAAACTAGAAGTAATGCAGTAAGATTCCATTTCTTTCCTTATATGATATTTCAGGGTGACACAGTGGTGCAACACGGGTCTTTCAGTTCATTCTTTAGCTGGGCTACCTTCTGTATAGAGTTTGATGTGCTTCTGGCATCAAAAAAGGTTTTGTCCGTGAATTCTGGGTTCTTCCCACATCCAAATGACATGTTTTAGGTGAATTGAAAATCCTCCTTATTTTCTAAAGGTGTACATGCTATGTTTGTTTTTGTGTGTGTGTGTGTGTGTGTGTGTGTGTGTGTGTGTGTGTGTGTGTGTGTGTGTGTGTGTGTGTGTGTGTGTGTGCGTGTGTGTGCGGACTCCTGCTTGTGCATGTGCATTTGTATAAGTGAGCAAGTGAGTGTGTAAGTGCGTCTCTCAGTAAGCATCCTGCAAAAGACTTTTATCTTTTCTGGGATTATTTCCTCTGCCTTGCACCCAGTTAATCAGAGAATGAATCAATTAATAGTTCTCATTGACATGAGATCAATTATGGGTATGAGTCCTAAGAATATACTTTACTTTCGGTGGTGGAATCTGATTTTTAATATTATCACTATAACAGACCACCAGAATATCTAAAACCTCAAACTCTACAACCACACTTGCAGTCTGCACTCCTTCCAAAAAGATGCCTACATCTCAAACTTAAAGTTAATAAACTGGGACCAACTACTAACCCTTCAACTAGATGATACTGTCTCTCTGTTTAACACAGCTTTCCTCAATATTCTAATAATAGTATAATATCCATTTGCTAACCAGGAAGGCCCATCGATTGCGCAACCCCTTTTCAGCAGTGACCAAGGAGGGAGGTGCTCATGGTCATGCTGTAGGCAAATGAGGGCTGAAGAACCGCAGGAACTACAGCTTACAGCCTTATCCCTCTGCACCAGTAATTGCCCCGTTACACCATATTCTAATGTACATGCCCCTATAAGAATCAAATTAAATCCAGCATTTTGGCTCTCTTGAAGAATCAAGCAACATATGAACCAGAGAGGCAAAGCATGAGAACCCCAGGAAAAAATAAGACGGAGACTGACCTACAAAAATATAGAAAACTCAAAAAATAGCACAAAGCAAAGCATTACATTTGACAAAGAAATCACAAGATTTAAAAAGAACCCACAACTTTTCTGATCTTTAATAAACCAGCTACTAAATCCTGGCCAAGTCAATCAGCCTATCTCCTCTGTTGTTCCAGAATCAAATGGCTTGGCATCCCAGTTCAATATGCACTTTATCAACTGTGTAACTTGTCTCCTAAATCTTTCAACTTCCACTACTTCACAAACTTCCAGAAAACCAACACTTTAGCGTAAAACATTCTCCCTCAAACCAATGTCCACTTCTGCCATAAAAAAGAATACTTCTAAATATGAAATCTACCACTACTGCTCCAAATAACCTTCCAGAGTAGCATATTAAAATGGCAACAGATGGTCTGGTCTACCAAATTTCTATATTAATTAACATAAAGTTATGTTCCCAAACTATGAAAAAATCTTACATCTTACCCTTATACAAGGATGATAGTTCCACATTTCTTTCCACTGTAGACAAATAGTGTATCTCCACTTTCCAAAATCCATAAGACATCTATCCAAATACAACCACTCTTTAATTTCTGTCAATAATGTGTTATTTCCAACACAATGTGGCTTCCATCCTAATCATAGCACTACTACAACCTTCTTTAACTTCATATCCACTCTAAATCCAAAAAGAAATGAGGAAAAATTTGTGTCCATAGTCTTCTTTGAGCTATCAAGTGCATGTACACTGTTTTACACATAAATTTTCTATAAAAATGCCCTCCCAGGGCTAGATACACCCACATTCATTTGGTTTTACAACTGTTTGTCCTGCAGACAACATTCTATTAAATGGAAAAATAACACCTCCCCTTTCCTTTCTATAGCAGTGGGAGTCCCTTAGGACCCTAGTCTTAGGTCTCTCTTATTCAATATATTTCTGAATGACCTCCACTCTGCGAGTAACTATGCAAAAATTATTCACTATGAGGAATTTGATGTGTGCTGCTAAAAAGTGGATACACTGCAATAACTAACTCAACATCCCCTTACCTCATACAAAATGTGATTCCCAACTTCTTCCAAACCCCTAAAAATCCAAGCTCACCCTATTCTCTCCAAAACAACTCTGAACCCAGAAATCCCTCTTCATCTTAACCTCCACAAACAACAATAAAATCGAGTTAGTCACCCTCAGTTAGCTACAAGGTGTAATAATTGATGGCAACTTGAAATTTGTTTACTATGTAAAATACATTGATTTAACTTTCCTCTTTCCAGTTCTCCTGTATGCAGCTCTCATTCTCATTAATCTTAAGACAACCCAGACCAGGTGTCTTGGGCAACAACAAAGTAGCTAAATGTATTGGTAGTGGAACATACAAATATCACCAGCTTCTAGCCCTTAAGAAGCCACACTGGTTAGAACTGTCTGACTTCCTGACTTTATCTCAACTACTCACCACACATAAGATTATTTGCAAACCTGGAAAATACTCTAACCTAACTTGTATCATTCAGCACTACTCACCAACTAGTCCTATTTTCTCAGAAGATAAAAAAAACTTTCTTTGCCAGCAACTCTCTGTATACCGTCTACATCCCTGAAATCGTGAACTCCATCCCTTTTGCCCTTAAATAAATATATCAGGTAAAATCTTTTAAGAATCAGTTAAATGACACCTAAAGAACCCAGGCTGTGTTCCTGCTCAGTTCCTGGCTAGACAAAAATTCCAGTCCATCTACACAGTATATTCTAAGCTATGCTATCCTTCACCCTAAGTACACTATCCTGCAGTAGTGTATCTACAACCTGCGTCTGTATAATCTTTTCTCCCTAAAGCACTTACTTTTCATTTTCGCTTCCTTACCCCTTCCTACTCTTCTCCAAACCCCCCCCTCTTTTTATTGCACTCTCCTTTTCCCCCTTAACATCTCCTGGCTCACTGCATGTTTTCTCTCTCTTCCTCTTTCATCCCCCCTAACATCCCATCCCTTCTGTGTCTCCCTTTACCCATTCGCATACCATATACTGACACTTTACAGCCACTCTTCAGGACAGTATCCCTACATATTGTTATTCAACTCAACTCAATTTATTTACTAATCATCTAGTTCAAACTCTGTCACAACCCATGCATGACACTGTCATCTCTACCTACTTCCCTGGGGCCATCTAGCAATGTTATTTTATCACATTGCTCTTCCTGCACATTGCTGTATAACTATCACTTCCAACAACACACAATTTAAATACTTTTTCTGAGACCTCAGTTTTTAAAAGTGTGCTGTGATAAATGACTTTATCTTTTCTTTCTTTCAACTTTCTTTGTTTCGACCCAATATTGTACATACATATTAGATTTTATTTATGAATTACAAACATTTATCTCTCTAGACTATACCCACCTAGACTTTGTCAGAAATGAACCTGTAAGCACCCCAACCTTAATTAATGGTGTTTTGTGACCCATCCCCTTTCCACAGTGCTTACAGTGTTAGTGTGTTAGCTCTCGCCAGCCATCTTGGTGTGTCAGTGATCGGCTTTTACTACTTTGTCGACATGGACATTAATTGTTTTTTCCTTCTTCCCCCACACTACCAGGCATGCCAGTGCTGGCCTCTACTCCTCAAGCCTACCCATCCTGGAAGACACTGTTGTCTCACTGACAGCTTTAAACACTGTCAGTAATCATCCTTTTCCAACTTCGTATCAGTGTTTGGACTCTTGGGTAGTGATTGCCCCCCCCCCCAGACTATCTAGCATATTTATGGCTTAAGTGATGCCCTTTCTCCCAATTCAGATCATTCTTCACTCGTAATGCACTTTGACAAACCAGCACAGACTGTTATATACGACAATGTATAAAGTTTATCATTGAATATAATGCAGGGGCTGTGACATGTATAACGCTTTCACCATTAATGCTTGGATCATGCATAAAAAGGGTTCTTGGACCCAATTTTCAAATGTAAAATCAAATAAAGTAAAAATAAAATGAGTTATGTCATGATCACTTTGAGTGATTACATCCCAGGAACATTTCATTGGGTGTCTGATCCCAGCTACCTTGCCAGCCATAGCCTATAATTCTGAAAGTGGCTTCATCTCCATTGAAGCAGCCTGCTTTCACCTCCTGAAGCAATGAGCCATCACAGTTGGAAATGGCGATGAGGCAATGCTCTACGGCTGTTCAGATCCAGCTTCTGCATTCAAGTCCATTGTCTTAGATATACCTTCCCAGTATTATGAGGATTAAAAACAAGTCTTAATTATACCTTCCTAGTATTATTAGAATTAAAAGACAACTTACATGAATGAGATCAAGGCCTACTTTGCTCTATCCCAGAGTTTGCTATTTGTCTCAAGTAAGATGATCTGGAGCTTTTTAAAGTTTTATTTCTAAAACCTGCAACATATTATCTGTGTTGCTATCTGGCTCGGTTTATACACCTTTATAATACTGATCTTCACATTGTTCAAGTTACAACGTGTCAGTTTATTCCCCAAGATTATCTAATTTGATAAGACTGCCTAAGGGAACTGAGGGACTTTATGTTTCATATACAGAGGGATATTGCAAGTCATATAATGGAACTAGTTGAAGCCTAGAAATGCAACATGTAAAAAACGCTGGCATCATACACCATAATATAATGCCTTTTTTAAGTAGAATTGTGTCTGCAGCAGCAGAGGCAATCACATTTTCAAATTAGCACAATCAGAACCAATCAATCTTATTTGTAGTTAAATTTATGTAAAATTAGGAAACTGCAAGACCAGAAATCTGCATTTCAGAATTAAAAAAAAAAAAAAACAAAGAAAACCACATCAGGAAAATATGATTGGTCTTAATTTTTTTATAGTCAAGCATTTAGAATATCTTGCAAATACAGATTACCTGTAATTATAAACTGAATGCAGATTAGAGAATATGTTTATTAAGGTACTTTATTCAAAACATGGAATATTTCTAAGGATTCAAACTCACTGGCATATTTTGTTCACTTATTTTC